>NW_028115748.1:0-46765 GCF_964273445.1 Streptopelia decaocto
TTGAAAAAATTTCAACTGGAATTTTAGCCATTTTTTGACGTGAAATTGTAAACATGTGGACATGGATTTTGAAAATTCTAGAGAGAATTTTAAAAGCTTCAACATAATTTCAACAATTTTGAGAGGGATTTGAAAAGTTTCAATGGGAATGGGAAGAATTGGGACAAAAATTGGAAAATTTTTCAGGGACTTTGAAAAAATTTCAACTGGAATTTTAGCCATTTTTTGACGTGAAATTGTAAACATGTGGACATGGATTTTGAAAATTCTAGAGAGAATTTTAAAAGCTTCAAGAGAATTTCAACAATTTTGAGAGGGATTTGAAAAGTTTCAATGGGAATGGGAAGAATTGGGACAAAAATTGGAAAATTTTTAAGGGACTTTGAAAAAATTTCAACTGGAATTTTAGCCATTTTTTGACATGAAATTGTGAACATGTGGACATGGATTTGGAAAATTCTAGAGAGAATTTTAAAAGCTTCAAGAGAATTTCAACAATTTTGAGAGGGATTTGAAAAGTTTCAGTGGGAATGGGAAGAATTGGGACAAAAATGGGAAAATTTTTAAGGGACTTTGAAAAACTTTCAACTGGAATTTTAGCCATTTTTTGACGTGAAATTGTAAACATGTGGACATGGATTTTGAAAATTCTAGAGAGAATTTTAAAAGCTTCAAGAGAATTTCAACAATTTTGAGAGGGATTTGAAAAGTTTCAATGGGAATGGGAAGAATTGGGACAAAAATTGGAAAATTTTTAAGGGACTTTGAAAAAATTTCAACTGGAATTTTAGCCATTTTTTGACGTGAAATTGTAAACATGTGGACATGGATTTTGAAAATTCTAGAGAGAATTTTAAAAGCTTCAAGAGAATTTCAACAATTTTGAGAGGGATTTGAAAAGTTTCAATGGGAATGGGAAGAATTGGGACAAAAATTGGAAAATTTTTAAGGGACTTTGAAAAAATTTCAACTGGAATTTTAGCCATTTTTTGACGTGAAATTGTAAACATGTGGACATGGATTTTGAAAATTCTAGAGAGAATTTTAAAAGCTTCAAGAGAATTTCAACAATTTTGAGAGGGATTTGAAAAGTTTCAATGGGAATGGTAAGAATTGGGACAAAAATTGGAAAAATTTTTAAGGGACTTTGAAAAAATTTCAACTGGAATTTTAGCAATTTTTTGACGTGAAATTGTAAACATGTGGCCATGGATTTGGAAAATTCTAGAGAGCATTTTAAAAGCTTCAAGAGAATTTCAACAATTTTAAGAGGGATTTGAAAAGTTTCAATGGGAATGGGAAGAATTGGGACAAAAATTGGAAAATTTTTAAGGGACTTTGAAAAAATTTCAACTGGAATTTTAGCCATTTTTTGACGTGAAATTGTAAACATGTGGCCATGGATTTTGAAAATTCTAGAGAGAATTTTAAAAGCTTCAACAGAATTTCAACAATTTTGAGAGGGATTTGAAAAGTTTCAATGGGAATGGGAAGAATTGGGACAAAAATTGGAAAATTTTTAAGGGACTTTGAAAAAATTTCAACTGGAATTTTAGCCATTTTTTTATGTGAAATTGTAAACATGTGGCCATGGATTTGGAAAATTCTAGAGAGAATTTTAAAAGCTTCAAGAGAATTTCAACAATTTTGAGAGGGATTTGAAAAGTTTCAATGGGAATGGGAAGAATTGGGACAAAAATTGGAAACTTTTAAGGGACTTTGAAAAAATTTCAACTGGAATTTTAGCCATTTTTTGACATGAAATTGTAAACATGTGGCCATGGATTTTGAAAATTCTAGAGAGAATTTTAAAAGCTTCAAGAGAATTTCAACAATTTTGAGAGGGATTTGAAAAGTTTCAATGGGAATGGGAAGAATTGGGACAAAAATTGGAAAATTTTTAAGGGACTTTGAAAAAATTTCAACTGGAATTTTAGCCATTTTTTGACGTGAAATTGTAAACATGTGGCCATGGATTTTGAAAATTCTAGAGAGAATTTTAAAAGCTTCAAGAGAATTTCAACAATTTTGAGAGGGATTTGAGAAGTTTCAATGGGAATGGGAAGAATTGGGACAAAAATTGGAAAATTTTTAAGGGACTTTGAAAAAATTTCAACTGGAATTTTAGCCATTTTTTGACGTGAAATTGTAAACATGTGGACATGGATTTTGAAAATTCTAGAGAGAATTTTAAAAGCTTCAAGAGAATTTCAACAATTTTGAGAGGGATTTGAAAAGTTTCAATGGGAATGGGAAGAATTGGGACAAAAATTGGAAAATTTTTAAGGGACTTTGAAAAAATTTCAACTGGAATTTTAGCCATTTTTTGACATGAAATTGTGAACATGTGGACATGGATTTTGAAAATTCTAGAGAGAATTTTAAAAGCTTCAAGAGAATTTCAACAATTTTGAGAGGGATTTGAAAAGTTTCAATGGGAATGGGAAGAATTGGGACAAAAAATGGAAAATTTTTAAGGGACTTTGAAAAAAATTCCACTTGAATTTTAGCCATTTTTTGACGTGAAATTGTAAACATGTGGCCATGGATTTTGAAAATTCTAGAGAGAATTTTAAAAGCTTCAAGAGAATTTCAACAATTTTGAGAGGGATTTGAAAAGTTTCAATGGGAATGGTAAGAATTGGGACAAAAATTGGAAAATTTTTAAGGGACTTTGAAAAAATTTCAACTGGAATGTTAGCAATTTTTTGACGTGAAATTGTAAACATGTGGACATGGATTTTGAAAATTCTAGAGAGAATTTTAAAAGCTTCAACAGAATTTCAACAATTTTGAGAGGGATTTGAAAAGTTTCAATGGGAATGGGAAGAATTGGGACAAAAATTGGAAAATTTTTAAGGGACTTTGAAAAAATTTCAACTGGAATTTTAGCCATTTTTTGACGTGAAATTGTAAACATGTGGCCATGGATTTTGAAAATTCTAGAGAGAATTTTAAAAGCCTCAAGAGAATTTCAACAATTTTGAGAGGGATTTGAAAAGTTTCAATGGGAATGGGAACAATTGGGACAAAAATTGGAAAATTTTGAAGGGACTTTGAAAAAATTTCAACTGGAATTTTAGCCATTTTTTGACGTGAAATTGTAAACATGTGGCCATGGATTTGGAAAATTCTAGAGAGAATTTTAAAAGCTTCAACAAAATTTTAACAATTTTGAGAGGGATTTGAAAAGTTTCAATGGGAATGGGAAGAATTGGGACAAAAATTGGAAAATTTTTAAGGGACTTTGAAAAAATTTCAACTGGAATTTTAGCCATTTTTTGACGTGAAAGTGTAAACATGTGGACATGGATTTTGAAAATTCTAGAGAGAATTTTAAAAGCTTCAAGAGAATTTCAACAATTTTGAGAGGGATTTGAAAAGTTTCAATGGGAATGGGAAGAATTGGGACAAAAATTGGAAAATTTTTCAGGGACTTTGAAAAAATTTCAACTGGAATTTTAGCCATTTTTTGACGTAAAATTGTGAACATGTGGCCATGGATTTTGAAAATTCTAGAGAGAATTTTAAAAGCTTCAAGAGAATTTCAACAATTTTGAGAGGGATTTGAAAAGTTTCAATGGGAATGGGAAGAATTGGGACAAAAATTGGAAAATTTTTAAGGGACTTTGAAAAAATTTCAACTGGAATTTTAGCCATTTTTTGACGTGAAATTGTAAACATGTGGACATGGATTTTGAAAATTCTAGAGAGAATTTTAAAAGCTTCAACAGAATTTCAACAATTTTGAGAGGGATTTGAAAAGTTTCAATGGGAATGGGAAGAATTGGGACAAAAATTGGAAAATTTTTCAGGGACTTTGAAAAAATTTCAACTGGAATTTTAGCCATTTTTTTATGTGAAATTGTAAACATGTGGACATGGATTTTGAAAATTCTAGAGAGAATTTTAAAAGCTTCAAGAGAATTTCAACAATTTTGAGAGGGATTTGAAAAGTTTCAATGGGAATGGGAAGAATTGGGACAAAAATTGGAAAATTTTTAAGGGACTTTGAAAAAATTTCAACTGGAATTTTAGCCATTTTTTGACGTAAAATTGTGAACATGTGGCCATGGATTTTGAAAATTCTAGAGAGAATTTTAAAAGCTTCAAGAGAATTTCAACAATTTTGACAGGGATTTGAAAAGTTTCAATGGGAATGGGAAGAATTGGGACAAAAATTGGAAAATTTTTAAGGGACTTTGAAAAAATTTCAACTGGAATTTTAGCCATTTTTTGACGTGAAATTGTAAACATGTGGACATGGATTTTGAAAATTCTAGAGAGAATTTTAAAAGCTTCAACATAATTTCAACAATTTTGAGAGGGATTTGAAAAGTTTCAATGGGAATGGGAAGAATTGGGACAAAAATTGGAAAATTTTTCAGGGACTTTGAAAAATTTCAACTGGAATTTTAGCCATTTTTTGACGTGAAATTGTAAACATGTGGACATGGATTTTGAAAATTCTAGAGAGAATTTTAAAAGCTTCAAGAGAATTTCAACAATTTTGAGAGGGATTTGAAAAGTTTCAATGGGAATGGGAAGAATTGGGACAAAAATTGGAAAATTTTTAAGGGACTTTGAAAAAATTTCAACTGGAATTTTAGCCATTTTTTGACATGAAATTGTGAACATGTGGACATGGATTTGGAAAATTCTAGAGAGAATTTTAAAAGCTTCAAGAGAATTTCAACAATTTTGAGAGGGATTTGAAAAGTTTCAGTGGGAATGGGAAGAATTGGGACAAAAATGGGAAAATTTTTAAGGGACTTTGAAAAACTTTCAACTGGAATTTTAGCCATTTTTTGACGTGAAATTGTAAACATGTGGACATGGATTTTGAAAATTCTAGAGAGAATTTTAAAAGCTTCAAGAGAATTTCAACAATTTTGAGAGGGATTTGAAAAGTTTCAATGGGAATGGGAAGAATTGGGACAAAAATTGGAAAATTTTTAAGGGACTTTGAAAAAATTTCAACTGGAATTTTAGCCATTTTTTGACGTGAAATTGTAAACATGTGGACATGGATTTTGAAAATTCTAGAGAGAATTTTAAAAGCTTCAAGAGAATTTCAACAATTTTGAGAGGGATTTGAAAAGTTTCAATGGGAATGGGAAGAATTGGGACAAAAATTGGAAAATTTTTAAGGGACTTTGAAAAAATTTCAACTGGAATTTTAGCCATTTTTTGACGTGAAATTGTAAACATGTGGACATGGATTTTGAAAATTCTAGAGAGAATTTTAAAAGCTTCAAGAGAATTTCAACAATTTTGAGAGGGATTTGAAAAGTTTCAATGGGAATGGTAAGAATTGGGACAAAAATTGGAAAATTTTTAAGGGACTTTGAAAAAATTTCAACTGGAATTTTAGCAATTTTTTGACGTGAAATTGTAAACATGTGGCCATGGATTTGGAAAATTCTAGAGAGCATTTTAAAAGCTTCAAGAGAATTTCAACAATTTTAAGAGGGATTTGAAAAGTTTCAATGGGAATGGGAAGAATTGGGACAAAAATTGGAAAATTTTTAAGGGACTTTGAAAAAATTTCAACTGGAATTTTAGCCATTTTTTGACGTGAAATTGTAAACATGTGGCCATGGATTTTGAAAATTCTAGAGAGAATTTTAAAAGCTTCAACAGAATTTCAACAATTTTGAGAGGGATTTGAAAAGTTTCAATGGGAATGGGAAGAATTGGGACAAAAATTGGAAAATTTTTAAGGGACTTTGAAAAAATTTCAACTGGAATTTTAGCCATTTTTTTATGTGAAATTGTAAACATGTGGCCATGGATTTGGAAAATTCTAGAGAGAATTTTAAAAGCTTCAAGAGAATTTCAACAATTTTGAGAGGGATTTGAAAAGTTTCAATGGGAATGGGAAGAATTGGGACAAAAATTGGAAAACTTTTAAGGGACTTTGAAAAAATTTCAACTGGAATTTTAGCCATTTTTTGACATGAAATTGTAAACATGTGGACATGGATTTTGAAAATTCTAGAGAGAATTTTAAAAGCTTCAAGAGAATTTCAACAATTTTGAGAGGGATTTGAAAAGTTTCAATGGGAATGGGAAGAATTGGGACAAAAATTGGAAAATTTTTAAGGGACTTTGAAAAATTTCAACTGGAATTTTAGCCATTTTTTGACGTGAAATTGTAAACATGTGGCCATGGATTTTGAAAATTCTAGAGAGAATTTTAAAAGCTTCAAGAGAATTTCAACAATTTTGAGAGGGATTTGAGAAGTTTCAATGGGAATGGGAAGAATTGGGACAAAAATTGGAAAATTTTTAAGGGACTTTGAAAAAATTTCAACTGGAATTTTAGCCATTTTTTGACGTGAAATTGTAAACATGTGGCCATGGATTTTGAAAATTCTAGAGAGAATTTTAAAAGCTTCAAGAGAATTTCAACAATTTTGAGAGGGATTTGAAAAGTTTCAATGGGAATGGGAAGAATTGGGACAAAAATTGGAAAATTTTTAAGGGACTTTGAAAAAATTTCAACTGGAATTTTAGCCATTTTTTGACATGAAATTGTGAACATGTGGACATGGATTTTGAAAATTCTAGAGAGAATTTTAAAAGCTTCAAGAGAATTTCAACAATTTTGAGAGGGATTTGAAAAGTTTCAATGGGAATGGGAAGAATTGGGACAAAAAATGGAAAATTTTTAAGGGACTTTGAAAAAAATTCCACTTGAATTTTAGCCATTTTTTGACGTGAAATTGTAAACATGTGGCCATGGATTTTGAAAATTCTAGAGAGAATTTTAAAAGCTTCAAGAGAATTTCAACAATTTTGAGAGGGATTTGAAAAGTTTCAATGGGAATGGTAAGAATTGGGACAAAAATTGGAAAATTTTTAAGGGACTTTGAAAAAATTTCAACTGGAATGTTAGCAATTTTTTGACGTGAAATTGTAAACATGTGGACATGGATTTTGAAAATTCTAGAGAGAATTTTAAAAGCTTCAACAGAATTTCAACAATTTTGAGAGGGATTTGAAAAGTTTCAATGGGAATGGGAAGAATTGGGACAAAAATTGGAAAATTTTTAAGGGACTTTGAAAAAATTTCAACTGGAATTTTAGCCATTTTTTGACGTGAAATTGTAAACATGTGGCCATGGATTTTGAAAATTCTAGAGAGAATTTTAAAAGCCTCAAGAGAATTTCAACAATTTTGAGAGGGATTTGAAAAGTTTCAATGGGAATGGGAACAATTGGGACAAAAATTGGAAAATTTTTAAGGGACTTTGAAAAAATTTCAACTGGAATTTTAGCCATTTTTTGACGTGAAATTGTAAACATGTGGCCATGGATTTGGAAAATTCTAGAGAGAATTTTAAAAGCTTCAACAAAATTTTAACAATTTTGAGAGGGATTTGAAAAGTTTCAATGGGAATGGGAAGAATTGGGACAAAAATTGGAAAATTTTTAAGGGACTTTGAAAAAATTTCAACTGGAATTTTAGCCATTTTTTGACGTGAAAGTGTAAACATGTGGACATGGATTTTGAAAATTCTAGAGAGAATTTTAAAAGCTTCAAGAGAATTTCAACAATTTTGAGAGGGATTTGAAAAGTTTCAATGGGAATGGGAAGAATTGGGACAAAAATTGGAAAATTTTTCAGGGACTTTGAAAAAATTTCAACTGGAATTTTAGCAATTTTTTTATGTGAAATTGTAAACATGTGGCCATGGATTTTGAAAATTCTAGAGAGAATTTTAAAAGCTTCAAGAGAATTTCAACAATTTTGAGAGGGATTTGAAAAGTTTCAATGGGAATGGGAAGAATTGGGACAAAAATTGGAAAATTTTTCAGGGACTTTGAAAAAATTTCAACTGGAATTTTAGCCATTTTTTGACGTGAAATTGTAAACATGTGGCCATGGATTTTGAAAATTCTAGAGAGAATTTTAAAAGCTTCAACAGAATTTCAACAATTTTGAGAGGGATTTGAAAGTTTCAATGGGAATGGGAAGAATTGGGACAAAAATTGGAAAATTTTGAAGGGACTTTGAAAAAATTTCAACTGGAATTTTAGCCATTTTTTGACGTGAAATTGTAAACATGTGGCCATGGATTTTGAAAATTCTAGAGAGAATTTTAAAAGCTTCAACAGAATTTTAACAATTTTGAGAGGGATTTGAAAAGTTTCAATGGGAATGGGAAGAATTGGGACAAAAATTGGAAAATTTTTAAGGGACTTTGAAAAAATTTCAACTGGAATTTTAGCCATTTTTTTATGTGAAATTGTAAACATGTGGCCATGGATTTTGAAAATTCTAGAGAGAATCTTAAAAGCTTCAAGAGAATTTCAACAATTTTGAGAGGGATTTGAAAAGTTTCAATGGGAATGGTAAGAATTGGGACAAAAATTGGAAAATTTTTAAGGGACTTTGAAAAAATTTCAACTGGAATGTTAGCAATTTTTTGACGTGAAATTGTAAACATGTGGACATGGATTTTGAAAATTCTAGAGAGAATTTTAAAAGCTTCAACAGAATTTCAACAATTTTGAGAGGGATTTGAAAAGTTTCAATGGGAATGGGAAGAATTGGGACAAAAATTGGAAAATTTTTAAGGGACTTTGAAAAAATTTCAACTGGAATTTTAGCCATTTTTTGACGTGAAATTGTAAACATGTGGACATGGATTTTGAAAATTCTAGAGAGAATTTTAAAAGCTTCAAGAGAATTTCAACAATTTTGAGAGGGATTTGAAAAGTTTCAATGGGAATGGCAAGAATTGGGACAAAAATTGGAAAATTTTTAAGGGACTTTGAAAAAATTTCAACTGGAATTTTAGCCATTTTTTGACGTGAAATTGTAAACATGTGGCCATGGATTTGGAAAATTCTGGAGAGAATTTTAAAAGCTTCAACAGAATTTTAACAATTTTGAGAGGGATTTGAAAAGTTTCAATGGGAATGGTAAGAATTGGGACAAAAATTGGAAAATTTTTAAGGACTTTGAAAAAATTTCAACTGGAATTTTAGCCATTTTTTGACGTGAAAGTGTAAACATGTGGACATGGATTTTGAAAATTCTAGAGAGAATTTTAAAAGCTTCAAGAGAATTTCAACAATTTTGAGAGGGATTTGAAAAGTTTCAATGGGAATGGGAAGAATTGGGACAAAAATTGGAAAATTTTTCAGGGACTTTGAAAAAATTTCAACTGGAATTTTAGCCATTTTTTGACGTGAAATTGTAAACATGTGGACATGGATTTTGAAAATTCTAGAGAGAATTTTAAAAGCTTCAAGAGAATTTCAACAATTTTGAGAGGGATTTGAAAAGTTTCAATGGGAATGGGAAGAATTGGGACAAAAATTGGAAAATTTTTCAGGGACTTTGAAAAAATTTCAACTGGAATTTTAGCCATTTTTTGACGTGAAATTGTAAACATGTGGCCATGGATTTTGAAAATTCTAGAGAGAATTTTAAAAGCTTCAAGAGAATTTCAACGATTTTGAGAGGGATTTGAAAAGTTTCAATGGGAATGGGAAGAATTGGGACAAAAATTGGAAAATTTTTAAGGGACTTTGAAAAAATTTCAACTGGAATTTTAGCCATTTTTGACGTGAAATTGTAAACATGTGGACATGGATTTTGAAAATTCTGGAGAGAATTTTAAAAGCTTCAAGAGAATTTCAACAATTTTGAGAGGGATTTGAAAAGTTTCAATGGGAATGGGAAGAATTGGGACAAAAATTGGAAAATTTTTAAGGGACTTTGAAAAAATTTCAACTGGAATTTTAGCCATTTTTTGACGTAAAATTGTGAACATGTGGCCATGGATTTTGAAAATTCTAGAGAGAATTTTAAAAGCTTCAAGAGAATTTCAACAATTTTGAGAGGGATTTGAAAAGTTTCAATGGGAATGGGAAGAATTGGGACAAAAATTGGAAAATTTTTAAGGGACTTTGAAAAAATTTCAACTGGAATTTTAGCCATTTTTTGACGTGAAATTGTAAACATGTGGACATGGATTTTGAAAATTCTAGAGAGAATTTTAAAAGCTTCAAGAGAATTTCAACAATTTTGAGAGGGATTTGAAAAGTTTCAATGGGAATGGGAACAATTGGGACAAAAATTGGAAAATTTTTAAGGGACTTTGAAAAAATTTCAACTGGAATTTTAGCCATTTTTTGACGTGAAATTGTAAACATGTGGCCATGGATTTTGAAAATTCTAGAGAGAATTTTAAAAGCTTCAACAGAATTTCAACAATTTTGAGAGGGAGTTGAAAAGTTTCAATGGGAATGGGAAGAATTGGGACAAAAATTGGAAAATTTTTAAGGGACTTTGAAAAAATTTCAACTGGAATTTTAGCCATTTTTTGACGTGAAATTGTAAACATGTGGCCATGGATTTTGAAAATTCTAGAGAGAATTTTAAAAGCTTCAAGAGAATTTCAACAATTTTGAGAGGGATTTGAAAAGTTTCAATGGGAATGGGAAGAATTGGGACAAAAATTGGAAAATATTTAAGGGACTTTGAAAAAATTTCAACTGGAATTTTAGCCATTTTTTGACGTGAAATTGTAAACATGTGGACATGGATTTTGAAAATTCTAGAGAGAATTTTAAAAGCTTCAAGAGAATTTCAACAATTTTGAGAGGGATTTGAAAAGTTTCAATGGGAATGGGAAGAATTGGGACAAAAATTGGAAAAGTTTTAAGGGACTTTGAAAAAATTTCAACTGGAATTTTAGCCATTTTTTGACGTGAAATTGTAAACATGTGGACATGGATTTTGAAAATTCTAGAGAGAATTTTTAAAGCTTCAAGAGAATTTCAACAATTTTGAGAGGGATTTGAAAAGTTTCAATGGGAATGGGAAGAATTGGGACAAAAATTGGAAAATTTTTAAGGGACTTTGAAAAAATTTCAACTGGAATTTTAGCAATTTTTTTATGTGAAATTGTAAACATCTGGACATGGATTTTGAAAATTCTAGAGAGAATTTTAAAAGCTTCAACAGAATTTCAACAATTTTGAGAGGGATTTGAAAAGTTTCAATGGGAATGGGAAGAATTGGGACAAAAATTGGAAAATTTTGAAGGG
This sequence comes from Streptopelia decaocto, assembly GCF_964273445.1. NCBI lineage: Eukaryota > Metazoa > Chordata > Aves > Columbiformes > Columbidae > Streptopelia > Streptopelia decaocto. Next base: position 11,071 of record NW_028115748.1, read on the forward strand.
ACTTTGAAAAAATTTCAACTGGAATTTTAGCAATTTTTTGACGTGAAATTGTAAACATGTGGCCATGGATTTTGAAAATTCTAGAGAGAATTTTAAAAGCTTCAAGAGAATTTCAACAATTTTGACAGGGATTTGAAAAGTTTCAATGGGAATGGGAAGAATTGGGACAAAAATTGGAAAATTTTTAAGGGACTTTGAAAAAATTTCAACTGGAATTTTAGCCATTTTTTGACGTGAAATTGTAAACATGTGGACATGGATTTTGAAAATTCTAGAGAGAATTTTAAAAGCTTCAAGAGAATTTCAACAATTTTGAGAGGGATTTGAAAAGTTTCAATGGGAATGGGAAGAATTGGGACAAAAATTGGAAAATTTTTAAGGGACTTTGAAAAAAATTCAACTGGAATTTTAGCCATTTTTTGACGTGAAATTGTAAACATGTGGACATGGATTTTGAAAATTCTAGAGAGAATTTTAAAAGCTTCAAGAGAATTTCAACAATTTTGAGAGGGATTTGAAAAGTTTCAATGGGAATGGGAAGAATTGGGACAAAAATTGGAAAATTTTTAAGGGACTTTGAAAAAATTTCAACTGGAATTTTAGCCATTTTTGACGTGAAATTGTAAACATGTGGACATGGATTTTGAAAATTCTAGAGAGAATTTTAAAAGCTTCAAGAGAATTTCAACGATTTTGAGAGGGATTTGAAAAGTTTCAATGGGAATGGGAAGAATTGGGACAAAAATTGGAAAATTTTTAAGGGACTTTGAAAAAATTTCAACTGGAATTTTAGCAATTTTTTTATGTGAAATTGTAAACATGTGGACATGGATTTTGAAAATTCTAGAGAGAATTTTAAAAGCTTCAAGAGAATTTCAACAATTTTGAGAGGGATTTGAAAAGTTTCAATGGGAATGGGAAGAATTGGGACAAAAATTGGAAAATTTTTAAGGGACTTTGAAAAAATTTCAACTGGAATTTTAGCCATTTTTTGACGTGAAATTGTAAACATGTGGCCATGGATTTGGAAAATTCTAGAGAGAATTTTAAAAGCTTCAACAGAATTTCAACAATTTTGAGAGGGATTTGAAAAGTTTCAATGGGAATGGGAAGAATTGGGACAAAAATTGGAAAATTTTTAGGGGACTTTTTGAAAAAATTTCAACTGGAATTTTAGCCATTTTTTGACGTGAAATTGTAAACATGTGGACATGGATTTTGAAAATTCTAGAGAGAATTTTAAAAGCTTCAAGAGAATTTCAACAATTTTGAGAGGGATTTGAAAAGTTTCAATGGGAATGGCAAGAATTGGGACAAAAATTGGAAAATTTTTAAGGGACTTTGAAAAAATTTCAACTGGAATTTTAGCCATTTTTGACGTGAAATTGTAAACATGTGGACATGGATTTTGAAAATTCTAGAGAGAATTTTAAAAGCTTCAAGAGAATTTCAACGATTTTGAGAGGGATTTGAAAAGTTTCAATGGGAATGGGAAGAATTGGGACAAAAATTGGAAAATTTTTAAGGGACTTTGAAAAAATTTCAACTGGAATTTTAGCAATTTTTTGACGTGAAATTGTAAACATGTGGACATGGATTTTGAAAATTCTAGAGAGAATTTTAAAAGCTTCAAGAGAATTTCAACAATTTTGACAGGGATTTGAAAAGTTTCAATGGGAATGGGAAGAATTGGGACAAAAATTGGAAAATTTTTAAGGGACTTTGAAAAAATTTCAACTGGAATTTTAGCCATTTTTTGACGTGAAATTGTAAACATGTGGCCATGGATTTGGAAAATTCTAGAGAGAATTTTAAAAGCTTCAACAGAATTTCAACAATTTTGAGAGGGATTTGAAAAGTTTCAATGGGAATGGGAAGAATTGGGACAAAAATTGGAAAATTTTTAAGGGACTTTTTGAAAAAATTTCAACTGGAATTTTAGCAATTTTTTGACGTGAAATTGTAAACATGTGGACATGGATTTTGAAAATTCTAGAGAGAATTTTAAAAGCTTCAAGAGAATTTCAACAATTTTGAGAGGGATTTGAAAAGTTTCAATGGGAATGGGAAGAATTGGGACAAAAATTGGAAAATTTTTCAGGGACTTTGAAAAAATTTCCTGGAATTTTAGCCATTTTTGACGTGAAATTGTAAACATGTGGACATGGATTTTGAAAATTCTAGAGAGAATTTTAAAAGCTTCAAGAGAATTTCAACGATTTTGAGAGGGATTTGAAAGTTTCAATGGGAATGGGAAGAATTGGGACAAAAATTGGAAAATTTTTAAGGGACTTTGAAAAAATTTCAACTGGAATTTTAGCAATTTTTTGACGTGAAATTGTAAACATGTGGACATGGATTTGGAAAATTCTAGAGAGAATTTTAAAAGCTTCAAGAGAATTTCAACAATTTTGAGAGGGATTTGAAAAGTTTCAATGGGAATGGGAAGAATTGGGACAAAAATTGGAAAATTTTTAAGGGACTTTGAAAAAATTTCAACTGGAATTTTAGCAATTTTTTGACGTGAAATTGTAAACATGTGGACATGGATTTGGAAAATTCTAGACAGAATTTTAAAAGCTTCAAGAGAATTTCAACAATTTTGAGAGGGATTTGAAAAGTTTCAATGGGAATGGGAAGAATTGGGACAAAAATTGGAAAATTTTTAAGGGACTTTGAAAAAATTTCAACTGGAATTTTAGCATTTTTTTGACGTGAAATTGTAAACATGTGGACATGGATTTTGAAAATTCTAGAGAGAATTTTAAAAGCTTCAAGAGAATTTCAACAATTTTGAGAGGGATTTGAAAAGTTTCAATGGGAATGGGAAGAATTGGGACAAAAATGGGAAAATTTTTAAGGGACTTTGAAAAAATTTCAACTGGAATTTTAGCCATTTTTTGACGTGAAATTGTAAACATGTGGACATGGATTTTGAAAATTCTAGAGAGAATTTTAAAAGCTTCAACAGAATTTCAACAATTTTGAGAGGGATTTGAAAAGTTTCAATGGGAATGGGAAGAATTGGGACAAAAATTGGAAAATTTTTAAGGGACTTTGAAAAAATTTCAACTGGAATTTTAGCATTTTTTTTACGTGAAATTGTAAACATGTGGACATGGATTTTGAAAATTCTAGAGAGAATTTTAAAAGCTTCAAGAGAATTTCAACAATTTTGAGAGGGATTTGAAAAGTTTCAATGGGAATGGGAAGAATTGGGACAAAAATTGGAAAATTTTTAAGGGACTTTGAAAAAATTTCAACTGGAATTTTAGCCATTTTTTGATGTGAAATTGTAAACATGTGGACATGGATTTTGAAAATTCTAGAGAGAATTTTAAAAGCTTCAAGAGAATTTCAACAATTTTGAGAGGGATTTGAAAAGTTTCAATGGGAATGGCAAGAATTGGGACAAAAATTGGAAAATTTTTAAGGGACTTTGAAAAAATTTCAACTGGAATTTTAGCCATTTTTTGACGTGAAATTGTAAACATGTGGCCATGGATTTTGAAAATTCTAGAGAGAATTTTAAAAGCTTCAAGAGAATTTCAACAATTTTGAGAGGGATTTGAAAAGTTTCAATGGGAATGGGAAGAATTGGGACAAAAATTGGAAAATTTTGAAGGGACTTTGAAAAAATTTCAACTGGAATTTTAGCCATTTTTTGACGTGAAATTGTAAACATGTGGCCATGGATTTTGAAAATTCTAGAGAGAATTTTAAAAGCTTCAAGAGAATTTCAACAATTTTGAGAGGGATTTGAAAAGTTTCAATGGGAATGGGAAGAATTGGGACAAAAATTGGAAAATTTTTAAGGGACTTTGAAAAAATTTCAACTGGAATTTTAGCAATTTTTTTATGTGAAATTGTAAACATCTGGACATGGATTTTGAAAATTCTAGAGAGAATTTTAAAAGCTTCAAGAGAATTTCAACAATTTTGAGAGGGATTTGAAAAGTTTCAATGGGAATGGGAAGAATTGGGACAAAAATTGGAAAATTTTGAAGGGACTTTGAAAAAATTTCAACTGGAATTTTAGCCATTTTTTGACGTGAAATTGTAAACATGTGGCCATGGATTTTGAAAATTCTAGAGAGAATTTTAAAAGCTTCAAGAGAATTTCAACAATTTTGAGAGGGATTTGAAAAGTTTCAATGGGAATGGGAAGAATTGGGACAAAAATTGGAAAATTTTTCAGGGACTTTGAAAAAATTTCAACTGGAATTTTAGCAATTTTTTTATGTGAAATTGTAAACATGTGGACATGGATTTTGAAAATTCTAGAGAGAATTTTTAGAGCTTCAAGAGAATTTCAACAATTTTGACAGGGATTTGAAAAGTTTCAATGGGAATGGGAAGAATTGGGACAAAAATTGGAAAATTTTTAAGGGACTTTGAAAAAATTTCAACTGGAATTTTAGCCATTTTTTGACGTGAAATTGTAAACATGTGGACATGGATTTTGAAAATTCTAGAGAGAATTTTAAAAGCTTCAAGAGAATTTCAACAATTTTGAGAGGGATTTGAAAAGTTTCAATGGGAATGGGAAGAATTGGGACAAAAACTGGAAAATTTTTAAGGGACTTTGAAAAAATTTCAACTGGAATTTTAGCCATTTTTTGACGTGAAATTGTAAACATGTGGACATGGATTTTGAAAATTCTAGAGAGAATTTTAAAAGCTTCAACAGAATTTCAACAATTTTGAGAGGGATTTGAAAAGTTTCAATGGGAATGGGAAGAATTGGGACAAAAATTGGAAAATTTTTAAGGGACTTTGAAAAAATTTCAACTGGAATTTCAGCCATTTTTGACGTGAAATTGTAAACATGTGGACATGGATTTTGAAAATTCTAGAGAGAATTTTAAAAGCTTCAAGAGAATTTCAACGATTTTGAGAGGGATTTGAAAAGTTTCAATGGGAATGGGAAGAATTGGGACAAAAATTGGAAAATTTTTCAGGGACTTTGAAAAAATTTCAACTGGAATTTTAGCAATTTTTTTATGTGAAATTGTAAACATGTGGACATGGATTTTGAAAATTCTAGAGAGAATTTTAAAAGCTTCAAGAGAATTTCAACAATTTTGACAGGGATTTGAAAAGTTTCAATGGGAATGGGAAGAATTGGGACAAAAATTGGAAAATTTTTCAGGGACTTTGAAAAAATTTCAACTGGAATTTTAGCCATTTTTTGACGTGAAATTGTAAACATGTGGCCATGGATTTGGAAAATTCTAGAGAGAATTTTAAAAGCTTCAACAGAATTTCAACAATTTTGAGAGGGATTTGAAAAGTTTCAATGGGAATGGGAAGAATTGGGACAAAAATTGGAAAAGTTTTAAGGGACTTTGAAAAAATTTCAACTGGAATTTTAGCCATTTTTTGACGTGAAATTGTAAACATGTGGACATGGATTTTGAAAATTCTAGAGAGAATTTTAAAAGCTTCAAGAGAATTTCAACAATTTTGAGAGGGATTTGAAAAGTTTCAATGGGAATGGGAAGAATTGGGACAAAAATTGGAAAATTTTTAAGGGACTTTGAAAAAATTTCAACTGGAATTTTAGCCATTTTTTGACGTGAAATTGTAAACATGTGGACATGGATTTTGAAAATTCTAGAGAGAATTTTAAAAGCTTCAACAGAATTTCAACAATTTTGAGAGGGATTTGAAAAGTTTCAATGGGAATGGGAAGAATTGGGACAAAAATTGGAAAATTTTTAAGGGACTTTGAAAAAATTTCAACTGGAATTTTAGCAATTTTTTGACGTGAAATTGTAAACATGTGGACATGGATTTTGAAAATTCTAGAGAGAATTTTAAAAGCTTCAAGAGAATTTCAACAATTTTGAGAGGGATTTGAAAAGTTTCAATGGGAATGGGAAGAATTGGGACAAAAATTGGAAAATTTTTCAGGGACTTTGAAAAAATTTCAACTGGAATTTTAGCCATTTTTTGACGTGAAATTGTAAACATGTGGACATGGATTTTGAAAATTCTAGAGAGAATTTTAAAAGCTTCAAGAGAATTTCAACAATTTTGAGAGGGATTTGAAAAGTTTCAATGGGAATGGGAAGAATTGGGACAAAAATTGGAAAATTTTTAAGGGACTTTGAAAAAATTTCAACTGGAATTTTAGCCATTTTTTTATGTGAAATTGTAAACATGTGGCCATGGATTTTGAAAATTCTAGAGAGAATTTTAAAAGCTTCAACAGAATTTCAACAATTTTGAGAGGGATTTGAAAAGTTTCAATGGGAATGGGAAGAATTGGGACAAAAATTGGAAAATTTTTAAGGGACTTTGAAAAAATTTCAACTGGAATTTTAGCCATTTTTTGACGTGAAATTGTAAACATGTGGCCATGGATTTTGAAAATTCTAGAGAGAATTTTAAAAGCTTCAAGAGAATTTCAACAATTTTGAGAGGGATTTGAAAAGTTTCAATGGGAATGGGAAGAATTGGGACAAAAATTGGAAAACTTTTAAGGGACTTTGAAAAAATTTCAACTGGAATTTTAGCCATTTTTTGACGTGAAATTGTAAACATGTGGCCATGGATTTTGAAAATTCTAGAGAGAATTTTAAAAGCTTCAAGAGAATTTCAACAATTTTGAGAGGGATTTGAAAAGTTTCAATGGGAATGGGAAGAATTGGGACAAAATCTGGAAAAGTTTTAAGGGACTTTGAAAAAAATTCAACTGGAATTTTAGCCATTTTTTGACGTGAAATTGTAAACATGTGGACATGGATTTTGAAAATTCTAGAGAGAATTTTAAAAGCTTCAAGAGAATTTCAACAATTTTGAGAGGGATTTGAAAAGTTTCAATGGGAATGGGAAGAATTGGGACAAAAATTGGAAAATTTTTAAGGGACTTTGAAAAAATTTCAACTGGAATTTTAGCCATTTTTGACGTGAAATTGTAAACATGTGGACATGGATTTTGAAAATTCTAGAGAGAATTTTAAAAGCTTCAAGAGAATTTCAACGATTTTGAGAGGGATTTGAAAAGTTTCAATGGGAATGGGAAGAATTGGGACAAAAATTGGAAAATTTTTCAGGGACTTTGAAAAAATTTCAACTGGAATTTTAGCAATTTTTTTATGTGAAATTGTAAACATGTGGACATGGATTTTGAAAATTCTAGAGAGAATTTTAAAAGCTTCAAGAGAATTTCAACAATTTTGACAGGGATTTGAAAAGTTTCAATGGGAATGGGAAGAATTGGGACAAAAATTGGAAAATTTTTAAGGGACTTTGAAAAAATTTCAACTGGAATTTTAGCCATTTTTTGACGTGAAATTGTAAACATGTGGCCATGGATTTGGAAAATTCTAGAGAGAATTTTAAAAGCTTCAACAGAATTTCAACAATTTTGAGAGGGATTTGAAAAGTTTCAATGGGAATGGGAAGAATTGGGACAAAAATTGGAAAATTTTTAGGGGACTTTTTGAAAAAATTTCAACTGGAATTTTAGCCATTTTTTGACGTGAAATTGTAAACATGTGGACATGGATTTTGAAAATTCTAGAGAGAATTTTAAAAGCTTCAAGAGAATTTCAACAATTTTGAGAGGGATTTGAAAAGTTTCAATGGGAATGGCAAGAATTGGGACAAAAATTGGAAAATTTTTAAGGGACTTTGAAAAAATTTCAACTGGAATTTTAGCCATTTTTGACGTGAAATTGTAAACATGTGGACATGGATTTTGAAAATTCTAGAGAGAATTTTAAAAGCTTCAAGAGAATTTCAACGATTTTGAGAGGGATTTGAAAAGTTTCAATGGGAATGGGAAGAATTGGGACAAAAATTGGAAAATTTTTAAGGGACTTTGAAAAAATTTCAACTGGAATTTTAGCCATTTTTTGACGTGAAATTGTAAACATGTGGACATGGATTTTGAAAATTCTAGAGAGAATTTTAAAAGCTTCAAGAGAATTTCAACAATTTTGACAGGGATTTGAAAAGTTTCAATGGGAATGGGAAGAATTGGGACAAAAATTGGAAAATTTTTAAGGGACTTTGAAAAAATTTCAACTGGAATTTTAGCCATTTTTTGACGTGAAATTGTAAACATGTGGCCATGGATTTGGAAAATTCTAGAGAGAATTTTAAAAGCTTCAACAGAATTTCAACAATTTTGAGAGGGATTTGAAAAGTTTCAATGGGAATGGGAAGAATTGGGACAAAAATTGGAAAATTTTTAAGGGACTTTTTGAAAAAATTTCAACTGGAATTTTAGCCATTTTTTGACGTGAAATTGTAAACATGTGGACATGGATTTTGAAAATTCTAGAGAGAATTTTAAAAGCTTCAAGAGAATTTCAACAATTTTGAGAGGGATTTGAAAAGTTTCAATGGGAATGGGAAGAATTGGGACAAAAATTGGAAAATTTTTCAGGGACTTTGAAAAAATTTCAACTGGAATTTTAGCCATTTTTGACGTGAAATTGTAAACATGTGGACATGGATTTTGAAAATTCTAGAGAGAATTTTAAAAGCTTCAAGAGAATTTCAACGATTTTGAGAGGGATTTGAAAAGTTTCAATGGGAATGGGAAGAATTGGGACAAAAATTGGAAAATTTTTAAGGGACTTTGAAAAAATTTCAACTGGAATTTTAGCAATTTTTTGACGTGAAATTGTAAACATGTGGACATGGATTTGGAAAATTCTAGAGAGAATTTTAAAAGCTTCAAGAGAATTTCAACAATTTTGAGAGGGATTTGAAAAGTTTCAATGGGAATGGGAAGAATTGGGACAAAAATTGGAAAATTTTTAAGGGACTTTGAAAAAATTTCAACTGGAATTTTAGCAATTTTTTGACGTGAAATTGTAAACATGTGGACATGGATTTGGAAAATTCTAGACAGAATTTTAAAAGCTTCAAGAGAATTTCAACAATTTTGAGAGGGATTTGAAAAGTTTCAATGGGAATGGGAAGAATTGGGACAAAAATTGGAAAATTTTTAAGGGACTTTGAAAAAATTTCAACTGGAATTTTAGCATTTTTTTGACGTGAAATTGTAAACATGTGGACATGGATTTTGAAAATTCTAGAGAGAATTTTAAAAGCTTCAAGAGAATTTCAACAATTTTGAGAGGGATTTGAAAAGTTTCAATGGGAATGGGAAGAATTGGGACAAAAATGGGAAAATTTTTAAGGGACTTTGAAAAAATTTCAACTGGAATTTTAGCCATTTTTTGACGTGAAATTGTAAACATGTGGACATGGATTTTGAAAATTCTAGAGAGAATTTTAAAAGCTTCAACAGAATTTCAACAATTTTGAGAGGGATTTGAAAAGTTTCAATGGGAATGGGAAGAATTGGGACAAAAATTGGAAAATTTTTAAGGGACTTTGAAAAAATTTCAACTGGAATTTTAGCATTTTTTTTACGTGAAATTGTAAACATGTGGACATGGATTTTGAAAATTCTAGAGAGAATTTTAAAAGCTTCAAGAGAATTTCAACAATTTTGAGAGGGATTTGAAAAGTTTCAATGGGAATGGGAAGAATTGGGACAAAAATTGGAAAATTTTTAAGGGACTTTGAAAAAATTTCAACTGGAATTTTAGCCATTTTTTGATGTGAAATTGTAAACATGTGGACATGGATTTTGAAAATTCTAGAGAGAATTTTAAAAGCTTCAAGAGAATTTCAACAATTTTGAGAGGGATTTGAAAAGTTTCAATGGGAATGGCAAGAATTGGGACAAAAATTGGAAAAGTTTTAAGGGACTTTGAAAAAATTTCAACTGGAATTTTAGCCATTTTTTGACGTGAAATTGTAAACATGTGGCCATGGATTTTGAAAATTCTAGAGAGAATTTTAAAAGCTTCAAGAGAATTTCAACAATTTTGAGAGGGATTTGAAAAGTTTCAATGGGAATGGGAAGAATTGGGACAAAAATTGGAAAATTTTTAAGGGACTTTGAAAAAATTTCAACTGGAATTTTAGCCATTTTTTGACGTGAAATTGTAAACATGTGGCCATGGATTTGGAAAATTCTAGAGAGAATTTTAAAAGCTTCAAGAGAATTTCAACAATTTTGAGAGGGATTTGAAAAGTTTCAATGGGAATGGGAAGAATTGGGACAAAAATTGGAAAATTTTTAAGGGACTTTGAAAAAATTTCAACTGGAATTTTAGCAATTTTTTTATGTGAAATTGTAAACATCTGGACATGGATTTTGAAAATTCTAGAGAGAATTTTAAAAGCTTCAAGAGAATTTCAACAATTTTGAGAGGGATTTGAAAAGTTTCAATGGGAATGGGAAGAATTGGGACAAAAATTGGAAAATTTTGAAGGGACTTTGAAAAAATTTCAACTGGAATTTTAGCCATTTTTTGACGTGAAATTGTAAACATGTGGACATGGATTTTGAAAATTCTAGAGAGAATTTTAAAAGCTTCAAGAGAATTTCAACAATTTTGAGAGGGATTTGAAAAGTTTCAATGGGAATGGGAAGAATTGGGACAAAAACTGGAAAAGTTTTAAGGGACTTTGAAAAAATTTCAACTGGAATTTTAGCCATTTTTTGACGTGAAATTGTAAACATGTGGACATGGATTTTGAAAATTCTAGAGAGAATTTTAAAAGCTTCAACAGAATTTCAACAATTTTGAGAGGGATTTGAAAAGTTTCAATGGGAATGGGAAGAATTGGGACAAAAATTGGAAAATTTTTAAGGGACTTTGAAAAAATTTCAACTGGAATTTCAGCCATTTTTGACGTGAAATTGTAAACATGTGGACATGGATTTTGAAAATTCTAGAGAGAATTTTAAAAGCTTCAAGAGAATTTCAACGATTTTGAGAGGGATTTGAAAAGTTTCAATGGGAATGGGAAGAATTGGGACAAAAATTGGAAAATTTTTCAGGGACTTTGAAAAAATTTCAACTGGAATTTTAGCAATTTTTTTATGTGAAATTGTAACCATGTGGACATGGATTTTGAAAATTCTAGAGAGAATTTTAAAAGCTTCAAGAGAATTTCAACAATTTTGACAGGGATTTGAAAAGTTTCAATGGGAATGGGAAGAATTGGGACAAAAATTGGAAAATTTTTAAGGGACTTTGAAAAAATTTCAACTGGAATTTTAGCCATTTTTTGACGTGAAATTGTAAACATGTGGCCATGGATTTGGAAAATTCTAGAGAGAATTTTAAAAGCTTCAACAGAATTTCAACAATTTTGAGAGGGATTTGAAAAGTTTCAATGGGAATGGGAAGAATTGGGACAAAAATTGGAAAAGTTTTAAGGGACTTTGAAAAAATTTCAACTGGAATTTTAGCCATTTTTTGACGTGAAATTGTAAACATGTGGACATGGATTTTGAAAATTCTAGAGAGAATTTTAAAAGCTTCAAGAGAATTTCAACAATTTTGAGAGGGATTTGAAAAGTTTCAATGGGAATGGGAAGAATTGGGACAAAAATTGGAAAATTTTTAAGGGACTTTGAAAAAATTTCAACTGGAATTTTAGCCATTTTTTGACGTGAAATTGTAAACATGTGGACATGGATTTTGAAAATTCTAGAGAGAATTTTAAAAGCTTCAACAGAATTTCAACAATTTTGAGAGGGATTTGAAAAGTTTCAATGGGAATGGGAAGAATTGGGACAAAAATTGGAAAATTTTTAAGGGACTTTGAAAAAATTTCAACTGGAATTTTAGCAATTTTTTGACGTGAAATTGTAAACATGTGGACATGGATTTTGAAAATTCTAGAGAGAATTTTAAAAGCTTCAAGAGAATTTCAACAATTTTGAGAGGGATTTGAAAAGTTTCAATGGGAATGGGAAGAATTGGGACAAAAATTGGAAAATTTTTAAGGGACTTTGAAAAAATTTCAACTGGAATTTTAGCCATTTTTTGACGTGAAATTGTAAACATGTGGACATGGATTTTGAAAATTCTAGAGAGAATTTTAAAAGCTTCAAGAGAATTTCAACAATTTTGAGAGGGATTTGAAAAGTTTCAATGGGAATGGGAAGAATTGGGACAAAAATTGGAAAATTTTTAAGGGACTTTGAAAAAATTTCAACTGGAATTTTAGCCATTTTTTTATGTGAAATTGTAAACATGTGGCCATGGATTTTGAAAATTCTAGAGAGAATTTTAAAAGCTTCAACAGAATTTCAACAATTTTGAGAGGGATTTGAAAAGTTTCAATGGGAATGGGAAGAATTGGGACAAAAATTGGAAAATTTTTAAGGGACTTTGAAAAAATTTCAACTGGAATTTTAGCCATTTTTTGACGTGAAATTGTAAACATGTGGCCATGGATTTTGAAAATTCTAGAGAGAATTTTAAAAGCTTCAAGAGAATTTCAACAATTTTGAGAGGGATTTGAAAAGTTTCAATGGGAATGGGAAGAATTGGGACAAAAATTGGAAAACTTTTAAGGGACTTTGAAAAAATTTCAACTGGAATTTTAGCCATTTTTTGACGTGAAATTGTAAACATGTGGCCATGGATTTTGAAAATTCTAGAGAGAATTTTAAAAGCTTCAAGAGAATTTCAACAATTTTGAGAGGGATTTGAAAAGTTTCAATGGGAATGGGAAGAATTGGGACAAAAACTGGAAAAGTTTTAAGGGACTTTGAAAAAATTTCAACTGGAATTTTAGCCATTTTTTGACGTGAAATTGTAAACATGTGGACATGGATTTTGAAAATTCTAGAGAGAATTTTAAAAGCTTCAAGAGAATTTCAACAATTTTGAGAGGGATTTGAAAAGTTTCAATGGGAATGGGAAGAATTGGGACAAAAATTGGAAAACTTTTAAGGGACTTTGAAAAAATTTCAACTGGAATTTTAGCCATTTTTTGACGTGAAATTGTAAACATGTGGCCATGGATTTTGAAAATTCTAGAGAGAATTTTAAAAGCTTCAAGAGAATTTCAACAATTTTGAGAGGGATTTGAAAAGTTTCAATGGGAATGGGAAGAATTGGGACAAAAACTGGAAAAGTTTTAAGGGACTTTGAAAAAATTTCAACTGGAATTTTAGCCATTTTTTGACGTGAAATTGTAAACATGTGGACATGGATTTTGAAAATTCTAGAGAGAATTTTAAAAGCTTCAACAGAATTTCAACAATTTTGAGAGGGATTTGAAAAGTTTCAATGGGAATGGGAAGAATTGGGACAAAAATTGGAAAATTTTTAAGGGACTTTGAAAAAATTTCAACTGGAAGTTTAGCCATTTTTTGACGTGAAATTGTAAACATGTGGACATGGATTTTGAAAATTCTAGAGAGAATTTTAAAAGCTTCAAGAGAATTTCAACAATTTTGAGAGGGATTTGAAAAGTTTCAATGGGAATGGGAAGAATTGGGACAAAAATTGGAAAAGTTTTCAGGGACTTTGAAAAAATTTCAACTGGAATTTTAGCCATTTTTTGACGTGAAATTGTAAACATGTGGACATGGATTTTGAAAATTCTAGAGAGAATTTTAAAAGCTTCAAGAGAATTTCAACAATTTTGAGAGGGATTTGAAAAGTTTCAATGGGAATGGGAAGAATTGGGACAAAAACTGGAAAAGTTTTAAGGGACTTTGAAAAAATTTCAACTGGAATTTTAGCCATTTTTTGACGTGAAATTGTAAACATGTGGACATGGATTTTGAAAATTCTAGAGAGAATTTTAAAAGCTTCAACAGAATTTCAACAATTTTGAGAGGGATTTGAAAAGTTTCAATGGGAATGGGAAGAATTGGGACAAAAATTGGAAAATTTTTAAGGGACTTTGAAAAAATTTCAACTGGAAGTTTAGCCATTTTTTGACGTGAAATTGTAAACATGTGGACATGGATTTTGAAAATTCTAGAGAGAATTTTAAAAGCTTCAAGAGAATTTCAACAATTTTGAGAGGGATTTGAAAAGTTTCAATGGGAATGGGAAGAATTGGGACAAAAATTGGAAAAGTTTTCAGGGACTTTGAAAAAATTTCAACTGGAATTTTAGCCATTTTTTGACGTGAAATTGTAAACATGTGGACATGGATTTTGAAAATTCTAGAGAGAATTTTAAAAGCTTCAAGAGAATTTCAACAATTTTGAGAGGGATTTGAAAAGTTTCAATGGGAATGGGAAGAATTGGGACAAAAATTGGAAAACTTTTAAGGGACTTTGAAAAAATTTCAACTGGAATTTTAGCCATTTTTTGACGTGAAATTGTAAACATGTGGCCATGGATTTTGAAAATTCTAGAGAGAATTTTAAAAGCTTCAAGAGAATTTCAACAATTTTGAGAGGGATTTGAAAAGTTTCAATGGGAATGGGAAGAATTGGGACAAAAACTGGAAAAGTTTTAAGGGACTTTGAAAAAATTTCAACTGGAATTTTAGCCATTTTTTGACGTGAAATTGTAAACATGTGGACATGGATTTTGAAAATTCTAGAGAGAATTTTAAAAGCTTCAAGAGAATTTCAACAATTTTGAGAGGGATTTGAAAAGTTTCAATGGGAATGGGAAGAATTGGGACAAAAATTGGAAAACTTTTAAGGGACTTTGAAAAAATTTCAACTGGAATTTTAGCCATTTTTTGACGTGAAATTGTAAACATGTGGCCATGGATTTTGAAAATTCTAGAGAGAATTTTAAAAGCTTCAAGAGAATTTCAACAATTTTGAGAGGGATTTGAAAAGTTTCAATGGGAATGGGAAGAATTGGGACAAAAACTGGAAAAGTTTTAAGGGACTTTGAAAAAATTTCAACTGGAATTTTAGCCATTTTTTGACGTGAAATTGTAAACATGTGGACATGGATTTTGAAAATTCTAGAGAGAATTTTAAAAGCTTCAACAGAATTTCAACAATTTTGAGAGGGATTTGAAAAGTTTCAATGGGAATGGGAAGAATTGGGACAAAAATTGGAAAATTTTTAAGGGACTTTGAAAAAATTTCAACTGGAAGTTTAGCCATTTTTTGACGTGAAATTGTAAACATGTGGACATGGATTTTGAAAATTCTAGAGAGAATTTTAAAAGCTTCAACAGAATTTCAACAATTTTGAGAGGGATTTGAAAAGTTTCAATGGGAATGGGAAGAATTGGGACAAAAATTGGAAAAGTTTTCAGGGACTTTGAAAAAATTTCAACTGGAATTTTAGCCATTTTTTGACGTGAAATTGTAAACATGTGGCCATGGATTTTGAAAATTCTAGAGAGAATTTTAAAAGCTTCAAGAGAATTTCAACAATTTTGAGAGGGATTTGAAAAGTTTCAATGGGAATGGGAAGAATTGGGACAAAAACTGGAAAAGTTTTAAGGGACTTTGAAAAAATTTCAACTGGAATTTTAGCCATTTTTTGACGTGAAATTGTAAACATGTGGACATGGATTTTGAAAATTCTAGAGAGAATTTTAAAAGCTTCAAGAGAATTTCAACAATTTTGAGAGGGATTTGAAAAGTTTCAATGGGAATGGGAAGAATTGGGACAAAAATTGGAAAATTTTTAAGGGACTTTGAAAAAATTTCAACTGGAATTTTAGCCATTTTTTTATGTGAAATTGTAAACATGTGGCCATGGATTTTGAAAATTCTAGAGAGAATTTTAAAAGCTTCAACAGAATTTCAACAATTTTGAGAGGGATTTGAAAAGTTTCAATGGGAATGGCAAGAATTGGGACAAAAATTGGAAAAGTTTTAAGGGACTTTGAAAAAATTTCAACTGGAATTTTAGCCATTTTTTGACGTGAAATTGTAAACATGTGGCCATGGATTTTGAAAATTCTAGAGAGAATTTTAAAAGCTTCAAGAGAATTTCAACAATTTTGAGAGGGATTTGAAAAGTTTCAATGGGAATGGGAAGAATTGGGACAAAAACTGGAAAAGTTTTAAGGGACTTTGAAAAAATTTCAACTGGAATTTTAGCCATTTTTTGACGTGAAATTGTAAACATGTGGACATGGATTTTGAAAATTCTAGAGAGAATTTTAAAAGCTTCAAGAGAATTTCAACAATTTTGAGAGGGATTTGAAAAGTTTCAATGGGAATGGGAAGAATTGGGACAAAAATTGGAAAACTTTTAAGGGACTTTGAAAAAATTTCAACTGGAATTTTAGCCATTTTTTGACGTGAAATTGTAAACATGTGGCCATGGATTTTGAAAATTCTAGAGAGAATTTTAAAAGCTTCAAGAGAATTTCAACAATTTTGAGAGGGATTTGAAAAGTTTCAATGGGAATGGGAAGAATTGGGACAAAAACTGGAAAAGTTTTAAGGGACTTTGAAAAAATTTCAACTGGAATTTTAGCCATTTTTTGACGTGAAATTGTAAACATGTGGACATGGATTTTGAAAATTCTAGAGAGAATTTTAAAAGCTTCAACAGAATTTCAACAATTTTGAGAGGGATTTGAAAAGTTTCAATGGGAATGGGAAGAATTGGGACAAAAATTGGAAAATTTTTAAGGGACTTTGAAAAAATTTCAACTGGAAGTTTAGCCATTTTTTGACGTGAAATTGTAAACATGTGGACATGGATTTTGAAAATTCTAGAGAGAATTTTAAAAGCTTCAACAGAATTTCAACAATTTTGAGAGGGATTTGAAAAGTTTCAATGGGAATGGGAAGAATTGGGACAAAAATTGGAAAAGTTTTCAGGGACTTTGAAAAAATTTCAACTGGAATTTTAGCCATTTTTTGACGTGAAATTGTAAACATGTGGCCATGGATTTTGAAAATTCTAGAGAGAATTTTAAAAGCTTCAAGAGAATTTCAACAATTTTGAGAGGGATTTGAAAAGTTTCAATGGGAATGGGAAGAATTGGGACAAAAACTGGAAAAGTTTTAAGGGACTTTGAAAAAATTTCAACTGGAATTTTAGCCATTTTTTGACGTGAAATTGTAAACATGTGGACATGGATTTTGAAAATTCTAGAGAGAATTTTAAAAGCTTCAAGAGAATTTCAACAATTTTGAGAGGGATTTGAAAAGTTTCAATGGGAATGGGAAGAATTGGGACAAAAATTGGAAAATTTTTAAGGGACTTTGAAAAAATTTCAACTGGAATTTTAGCCATTTTTTTATGTGAAATTGTAAACATGTGGCCATGGATTTTGAAAATTCTAGAGAGAATTTTAAAAGCTTCAACAGAATTTCAACAATTTTGAGAGGGATTTGAAAAGTTTCAATGGGAATGGCAAGAATTGGGACAAAAATTGGAAAAGTTTTAAGGGACTTTGAAAAAATTTCAACTGGAATTTTAGCCATTTTTTGACGTGAAATTGTAAACATGTGGCCATGGATTTTGAAAATTCTAGAGAGAATTTTAAAAGCTTCAAGAGAATTTCAACAATTTTGAGAGGGATTTGAAAAGTTTCAATGGGAATGGGAAGAATTGGGACAAAAATTGGAAAATTTTTAAGGGACTTTGAAAAAATTTCAACTGGAATTTTAGCCATTTTTTGACGTGAAATTGTAAACATGTGGACATGGATTTTGAAAATTCTAGAGAGAATTTTAAAAGCTTCACCAGAATTTCTACAATTTTGAGAGGGATTTGAAAAGTTTCAATGGGAATGGGAAGAATTGGGACAAAAATTGGAAAATTTTTAAGGGACTTTGAAAAAATTTCAGCTGGAATTTTAGCCATTTTTTGACGTGAAATTGTAAACATGTGGACATGGATTTTGAAAATTCTAGAGAGAATTTTAAAAGCTTCAAGAGAATTTCAACAATTTTGAGAGGGATTTGAAAAGTTTCAATGGGAATGGGAAGAATTGGGACAAAAATTGGAAAAGTTTTCAGGGACTTTGAAAAAATTTCAACTGGAATTTTAGCCATTTTTTGACATGAAATTGTAAACATGTGGACATGGATTTTGAAAATTCTAGAGAGAATTTTAAAAGCTTCAAGAGAATTTCAACAATTTTGAGAGGGATTTGAAAAGTTTCAATGGGAATGGCAAGAATTGGGACAAAAATTGGAAAATTTTTAAGGGACTTTGAAAAAATTTCAACTGGAATTTTAGCCATTTTTTTATGTGAAATTGTAAACATGTGGCCATGGATTTTGAAAATTCTAGAGAGAATTTTAAAAGCTTCAACAGAATTTCAACAATTTTGAGAGGGATTTGAAAAGTTTCAATGGGAATGGGAAGAATTGGGACAAAAATTGGAAAATTTTTAAGGGACTTTGAAAAAATTTCAACTGGAATTTTAGCCATTTTTTGACGTGAAATTGTAAACATGTGGACATGGATTTTGAAAATTCTAGAGAGAATTTTAAAAGCTTCAAGAGAATTTCAACAATTTTGAGAGGGATTTGAAAAGTTTCAATGGGAATGGGAAGAATTGGGACAAAAATTGGAAAATTTTTAAGGGACTTTGAAAAAATTTCAACTGGAATTTTAGCCATTTTTGACGTGAAATTGTAAACATGTGGACATGGATTTTGAAAATTCTAGAGAGAATTTTAAAAGCTTCAACAGAATTTCAACAATTTTGAGAGGGATTTGAAAAGTTTCAATGGGAATGGGAAGAATTGGGACAAAAATTGGAAAATTTTTAAGGGACTTTGAAAAAATTTCAACTGGAATTTTAGCAATTTTTTGACGTGAAATTGTAAACATGTGGACATGGATTTGGAAAATTCTAGAGAGAATTTTAAAAGCTTCAACAGAATTTCAACAATTTTGAGAGGGATTTGAAAAGTTTCAATGGGAATGGGAAGAATTGGGACAAAAATTGGAAAATTTTTAAGGGACTTTGAAAAAATTTCAACTGGAATTTTAGCAATTTTTTGACGTGAAATTGTAAACATGTGGACATGGATTTTGAAAATTCTAGAGAGAATTTTAAAAGCTTCAACAGAATTTCAACAATTTTGAGAGGGATTTGAAAAGTTTCAATGGGAATGGTAAGAATTGGGACAAAAATTGGAAAATTTTTAAGGGACTTTGAAAAAATTTCAACTGGAATTTTAGCAATTTTTTGACGTGAAATTGTAAACATGTGGCCATGGATTTTGAAAATTCTAGAGAGAATTTTAAAAGCTTCAAGAGAATTTCAACAATTTTGAGAGGGATTTGAAAAGTTTCAATGGGAATGGGAAGAACTGGGACAAAAATTGTAAAATTTTTAAGGGACTTTGAAAAAATTTCAACTGGAATTTTAGCCATTTTTTGACGTGAAATTGTAAACATGTGGCCATGGATTTTGAAAATTCTAGAGAGAATTTTAAAAGCTTCAACAGAATTTCAACAATTTTGAGAGGGATTTGAAAAGTTTCAATGGGAATGGGAAGAATTGGGACAAAAATTGGAAAATTTTTAAGGGACTTTGAAAAAAATTCAACTGGAATTTTAGCCATTTTTTGACGTGAAATTGTAAACATGTGGACATGGATTTTGAAAATTCTAGAGAGAATTTTAAAAGCTTCAAGAGAATTTCAACAATTTTGAGAGGGATTTGTGGGAAAGTGCAGTGGGTCTGCGGAGTCCTTGACAGAAAATATGGGGGTAGAAATCAGCCTTGAAGATATTAAGGTTTACCCTTGAGAAGGAAGGGAGTAAAGGAGTATCCGGAGGTACGGACTTGTACCCGTGAGAAAGGAGAGATATACCCGTGAGACAGAAGGGGATAGAAGAATAACATGGATGACAGCAAAATTAACCAATGAGATATTAGTGCTGTAACTTGTGGCCAATAGTGAAAAGACACATGAACTGGTAGAATTGTATAAAAATGCACTTGTAGCAATAAATTATACCTATTACTTTCATCTTGAAAGAACTTGGTCCATGTCGTCTGTCCGTCTCAACCGCGACATATGGTGACCCCGACGTGATCCTGCCTGAAGAGGATCTCGCCTAACAAGGTGACAGCGTGAAGCTGTGAACAGCCGAAGAAGAGCTGTGGAGACGGAGCCCGGTACAGCTGATGAGAGCAGCTGAGGAGAGCTGCCGAAGATCCGGATCGTTGAAAAGACACCTCGCTAAGGAGCAGGTGAGCTACCGGGAACAGGGGGGCTGAAACTTATCTAAAGAAGAGGGTACTATATTATCCACATAGAAGCTGCTTCTGAAGAAGCACGGCGTTAGCCTCCCGGAACTGACTTTAAGAAAAATGTTACTATGGGGCAAAGCACAAGGTTTAGAGGTTAATCCTGTGACAGCATTTAGTGTGTCACAATGGATGGACTTGGGAGATAAACTGTTTGACAGTGCTACCCAAGGGTCCAAGGAAGCAACTGAACTGTTAACGACGTGGCGCTTGTTATTAGACACTCTGAAAGAGTTAAAACAGCAACAGGCAGAGGCGGCAGAGGGGGATGGTCTCCCTGGCTCTCCTGGGCCAGATTCGGAGAAAAAAGCAAGATTAAGTATTATTCTGATCCCCCCTGTTACTAAAGATTCGTCAAAACCGCCCAAGTCCATATTCACTGACACGGATAAGAATCCGCGGCACCTTCTTGGAAAGTTAAAAGGAATAAAGGAGGAGCGTACGTATGTGTGGCCCCGAGATCAGAAAAAAACTATGAAAGACTCGTATACATATGTGTGGCCCCGAGATCAGTTAAAAGCTATGAAAGACTCACATGAAAAAACAACGTTGGGTTGTGCATGGTCTCGGGAGGGGCCCTCAGAGCACCAGTTGGAGCACCAGTCGGACCAGTGCGTTCGGCCGACTGCTCCGCTGTCATCGATCACGGCTCGAACCTCTCCTCTACCATCATCAACCGCGGTTCTGCCATCTGCGTCACCGCCATTAATCACAGTTCAACCCTCTGCCCCGCCACTATCAGTCGCGGAAGAAAAAAATGGACATTTTTTTTTCCTATCCCCCCTTGCCTGGAGATTTAGGTGGGGAGGACCCCCCCGTGGTGAGCCAGACCGAGCCAAATAACGTAATTCCTACAGATTTGGGTCCCTCCAACCTGCCCCCTCCTCCCACCCGCACTGAATTCCTGAGGGTGAGGGTAGAGTTTCAGAGCGTAAACCGAACTTACCAAAAAGCTGGGATTTACCCCCAGTTTCGATTGCAGTTAAACCACGGGACCCTGTGCGTTTCTGGAAGAGACACTAGTTGACATACCACAACTACAGGCACGATAACTTTCTGAAATCCTGAGGCAGTCAACAGACCTCGCATATCAAGTTATGATAAAGGTGCCTGAAACCAACAATGCAGCCAAATCATTTGCAAGTATTAATCAGGGTCCCAGTGAGAATTACGTGCAATTTATTGACCATCTTCCAGAGGCCATCGATAAGCAGGTTGAAAACTTAGAAGCTAAGGAAGCATTGGTGTTGAAATTAGCAGTAGAGAATGCTAATGTTTGCTATCAATATGTTATCTGCAAGTTTTACAGTACATATTATGTGTTTCTGTGTATTGCCTCTCTGAAAATCAAGCAGCTTGTTAGGAATGTGAGTTAATTGTTTTACTAGCTGTTTTTAAGTGTGCCGTAAAACTCTCTCCCCATTTTTCCCAGTCATGCTGCAAGCAGCACCCCTCCCTCTCCCTTCTCAAGGTTTTTACTTGCAAGATGGGGTCAGGAATAATTGTTTTCAGTTGTGTTCCTGAAAAAAATCAGTATTGGGAGGTGTTTTAAAACTTAGGAAAGCACTCGGAATTATAAGGAAGGAAGATCTTGTTAAATATTGAAATCAGTGTTGGCTGCTGTTTCAGTTAAATGATTGGGAAAAGTGTCCGGAGAATAGAATTTTGTTACAATTAATGTTGTTTTTAAGGTGAGAAGATCAGGACAAAATAAGTCTCTACAAGAGATCATTAGATCATTACAGACAGTTTTACAGCTGGAACAGTTTGAACGTCAACAAGCTGAGAGAGAGTTAACTGATAACGCACAGGTCACAGCAAACTTGTTAGAGTCTGCAAGATGCCTTCCTCATTAACCTGTTTTCTTTGTGGGTATCGGTTTAAGTATGTTGCAATTTTAGTAGGTCTTTGTTATATGGTACGATAAGTTCACAGTCTGTTAAATCATGAGAATTCATTGACTCAAAATGTGCGTTTTGTGATAATACAGAAGATCATAAGTAATTTAGTTCTTTACTGCGTGAATGTGATGGTAAAATTTTGTGTGTAGTACCTGTTATATTTTTTTTCGCTAGCATGCTACCTTTATTCCGGCATTCAGACTTGCGCAACTCTGTCACAAGCTGTGTCTCATCTCACTGTGCTGAATTTGGTTTTTCCGTATGTACATCATGTAAAGAATCCTGGTTTTGGAATAACAACTGTAGCGCACCAGATGAGACACTAAAAAGAAACCAAATCAAAACAAAAAAAGGCCTTGCCCAGTCCAGCTCGCTCCGGCTCGGGGGGGGCCGATGGGCTCCGGCGCCACTGACTTTTTTTGTCAGGGAGACCCAGAGGTACCTCCACCTGGCTGAGCAGTGAGCGGCCCAAAGGTGCAATGCAAAAATTGAGATATTGTTTTAAATTAGTGTAACTGTGATCCATCTGCATATTTGAACTTGGTATATGGTTTTCATATCTGAGCTCAGTATTTTAGTTTGCATATTCATATTTGGTACCAAAAGAATCTTGTTTGGGAGATAATTACAAAACGGGAACCGGTTCCACTGCTAAAATTGCTAAAATTCCACCTTGCCTCCCCTTAGGATGCATCCTTACACATTAGAATGATTGCTTATATTGTTAGAAAAGCATTTGAATTGTTAAAATGCTATGATAGCTGTGAATTTAGAAGAGGTTGTATTTAACAGTTGCTAGAATATTAACTGATTTAGATTTAGGAAAATAGAATAATGGATTGATGTTTATTATACTGGTTTATACTGGTTTTTTTTTGACATTTCTAAACTGTAAAAGGTAAATGGAGCTAAGGAATGTAACTATTGCTGAGCTACTTGAAATTGCATATAAAGTGTAGTTGGAATGAAATGGGAAAACGAAACAGCAAAATATCCCAGGCCTATGTGCAGCTCATTGTAACTAAGGAGTTTGCCAGAGCCTCCCACTTCGTACCAGTGATTATACCAGCTGCATGGCCTTGACTATATCTGAACTGCGGCGAGAAGAGAAAGAAGAAAGAAAGAAAAAAAAACCTGTTTTCCCGCTGCTAAGCAGAGAAAGGGGGGCTTTGCTCCCCCCACTCTGTCCCCTTTTTTTTCCCTGAAGTATTGTCATCCATTTTTGTTGTGGCACTGTGTTGTTTTTCGGCTTTGAATCAGGGGTTGTTGGTGTTGTTTATTTTTGCTTCTGTCTGGTTTCCTAGGTTTTGGCACATCTCTGGAAAAGAGCTCATAATTTTACCTCCTTGCTGAAGTCAGCCTTTTCACACTGGTCAGCTTTGGGGGGTCACAGTGTTCAGTGCTTCTCTGGGTCAGACTGGTACTGATTTGCGTGTGGAGAGCAGCCAGATCGGTTTAATGTGGAGTTCGAACTGATGTGTTTTCATGCTGGGCTGGACGTCTTGCCATCTCAGATGGAGGCGAGAGGGAAGTTTTATTCCCCCCCGCGCCCCTCCCTCAAGCAATGTTACTGCTAGAGAGCTGTAATACTGCATGAAGGAGTCTGAGGGTGAAATTTAAAGGCATCACCAGTGGATCCATAGTTCTAATGAAACTGGAAAATTAAACCAAAAATTTGTTAATAGACTTATTCTGTGGTAATTAGTTGTAAGTGACTTCTTAGTAAATTCACCATGCTAGTTTTTGAGGTCATGAGAGAGAACGAAAGAAAGGCCATTTTTTGAGACCAATGGAATGCCAAATTTGGAACAAAGTTTTAATACATGAATTCTTATAGTTGTTAGAAACTCCTATACCTCTCTTAGATTAAGATTTGTTAAGTAAATTGTAAGCTCAAATAACGTTTTCTGAGAATTCTGTTTAGTTGCATAGCCTACAAGAAGCTGCTTGGATGGCGCAGATCTGCTTGCTGCAAGTGAGAAATCTCCAAGGAAATTTCAAATGCTGTATCTCCACTAGTATTAACAGCCAATGTTTCGATAAAGCAAATACTACACTGATTGATCTGAAACAGGACTTTGATCTGGTAAGGGAAAACAATATCCAATAAATATGATGACCAAAATGGAGTTGGAAATTTTAAGGAATAAATTTATGACAACCTTACAGGCTGACTGCATTCGATTGGACTTGCAGATTTGTCTATTTATAGCTACAACATAGAAACAACCTGTGGCTATTGTGGGACAGTATGATGAGATTGCTAGCAGACTGATATACTGCTTGTTACTCTGATCAAGAAAAGCAGGCAATGAATTTAAGTTTCAATAGGCCATGATCCTTTTGTCATATATGTACCATTTGTGAAATTTAATTTTGATTTTTTTATTTGTAATCTATGTCTTTATAAATTGCACTAGCTGGTTTTCTTAACAGCACAGCTTTTGGCATGCATAAATGTAAAATGTAAATTGCTGCAGAACCTGCAAGTCTTTAACATCAGGCCATAGGCCATACTTGTATTTAGTCTGATCCTACATACTTGCAAAGTTTTTGTCGATGGTTCTGGGAAGTCTCATAAAGCTGTAGTGGTTTGGTGTGAAGATAACAATTGGCATCATTCTGTAAAAATTATTGAAGGTTCAACCCAATTAGCAGAACTTGGCACAGCTTTACATTATTTAGAGCTTTTTAAAGGAGTAACCTCTAAATTTGATTTGTGATTCTGAGTACGTAGTCAAGGTCCAGTGCACGTATCTGATTCTGAACTGTGTTTTTTGTTTTTGGTTTTGTTCCTTTTTAAAACAAAAAGGGGGGAGACGTAGGGAAAACACCACAAAGCCAATTGTCAAAAGCATTGTATGTGATGAAATACTTTGCAAGTGTGACCCAAAACCATGCTAAATCAGAAAAAACCTACATTAGTTATGGTCAAATCACTGATCAATGGAAAAGGCCACAGCAATTGATAACCTGGGGGAGAGGTTATGCTTGTGTCTTTACAGATCAAGGGCCGCAATGGTTCCTGGCACGAAACGTGAAACCTGTGTTATCTTCCTGACAATGATTGTTGCAGTTGCTGTGTTTTGGATGCCCGCACAGACAAAGACTAACATGTGGATTACTTTAGCCAACATGACTGACCAGGACTCCATATGCCTAGCTATGGCATCTCCGGAAAACCCGTTCCACACATGCTTGGTTGGCATCCCCCTTGATGACTACAGCAGCATCATACAACTGTTTCAAGTAGTGGTCGATGCAAAGGCATTGCAACAAACTGTAATAATACTAACATGGCACTTTGGATTAACTGTCTCCCGGAAATAGACATTGAACCACAGGAACTGGAATTGCTGGGATCTGTGCCCATGGATGCTTGTATCCAGGTGGTTTGTGAAAAGTGCCAGGACAATATGCTAAAGCATGAATGGATAAGACTGCAAAATGTTAATGCTACCATTGGTGACTATAGAAATGAAACTCGATGGTGTAATGCCTCACAGAAGAATCCAAGGAATGTCATTGATAATGTGGGACAGCGACCCCAAAACCTCCTGTATTGTGTATTCTTGATCTATGGAGATAGAGCCTGACCAGGAATTTCTTCTAATGCTGTTGAGGACTGTGTATTTTGGGACTATTAACTCTCTTAACACCCATGATAGTCGATCACAGAAAAGCGACACGGGAAAAACGTTTTTTGCATGCATATGAGTCAAAATGTGATGATAATGTAGATTTTTGGGGATCAAGGTTAAGGGTTTTAGGATCTCTTGTATCTGGTGTTGGCACAGCTAAAAGCGTTAAATATTTTAGAAAATTAGGATACTGGCTAGTTAAGCAAAGTAACAGAACTTCAAAGGCTTTAAGTGGACTTTTTTTAGATGTAGATTCTGTAAGACATGCCACATGGCAGAGTAGAGCCACGATAGATTTTTGTTATTAGCTCAAGGACATGGGTGTGAAGATTTTGATGGGATTTGTTAAATAAATTGCTCAGTGGTTGAGGGTATTTAGGATGGTTGTTATCAGTAGTGAAAACAGGACTGATCATTTTGATGATTGTTGTGGTTGTGTTACTAATGTTGCCATGCATGATTTCTCTGCTGCAAAGGGCCCTGCAGTGGACAATGAGGGCAGCATTTTTAGCATAAATAAAAAAAGGGGGAATTGTGGGAAAGTGCAGTGGGTCTGCGGAGTCCTTGACAGAAAATATGGGGGTAGAAATCAGCCTTGAAGATATTAAGGTTTACCCTTGAGAAGGAAGGGAGTAAAGGAGTATCCGGAGGTACGGACTTGTACCCGTGAGAAAGGAGAGATATACCCGTGAGACAGAAGGGGATAGAAGAATAACATGGATGACAGCAAAATTAACCAATGAGATATTAGTGCTGTAACTTGTGGCCAATAGTGAAAAGACACATGAACTGGTAGAATTGTATAAAAATGCACTTGTAGCAATAAATTATACCTATTACTTTCATCTTGAAAGAACTTGGTCCATGTCGTCTGTCCGTCTCAACCGCGACAGGGATTTGAAAAGTTTCAATGGGAATGGGAAGAATTGGGACAAAAATTGGAAAACTTTTAAGGGACTTTGAAAAAATTTCAACTGGAATTTTAGCAATTTTTTGACGTGAAATTGTAAACATGTGGCCATGGATTTTGAAAATTCTAGAGAGAATTTTAAAAGCTTCAAGAGAATTTCAACAATTTTGAGAGGGATTTGAAAAGTTTCAATGGGAATGGGAAGAATTGGGACAAAAATTGGAAAATTTTTAAGGGACTTTGAAAAAATTTCAACTGGAATTTTAGCAATTTTTTGACGTGAAATTGTAAACATGTGGACATGGATTTTGAAAATTCTAGAGAGAATTTTAAAAGCTTCAACAGAATTTCAACAATTTTGAGAGGGATTTGAAAAGTTTCAATGGGAATGGGAAGAATTGGGACAAAAATTGGAAAATTTTTAAGGGACTTTGAAAAAATTTCAACTGGAAGTTTAGCCATTTTTTGACGTGAAATTGTAAACATGTGGACATGGATTTTGAAAATTCTAGAGAGAATTTTAAAAGCTTCAAGAGAATTTCAACAATTTTGAGAGGGATTTGAAAAGTTTCAATGGGAATGGGAAGAATTGGGACAAAAATTGGAAAAGTTTTCAGGGACTTTGAAAAAATTTCAACTGGAATTTTAGCCATTTTTTGACGTGAAATTGTAAACATGTGGACATGGATTTTGAAAATTCTAGAGAGAATTTTAAAAGCTTCAAGAGAATTTCAACAATTTTGAGAGGGATTTGAAAAGTTTCAATGGGAATGGGAAGAATTGGGACAAAAATTGGAAAATTTTGAAGGGACTTTGAAAAAATTTCAACTGGAATTTTAGCAATTTTTTAATGTGAAATTGTAAACATGTGGACATGGATTTTGAAAATTCTAGAGAGAATTTTAAAAGCTTCAAGAGAATTTCAACAATTTTGAGAGGGATTTGAAAAGTTTCAATGGGAATGGGAAGAATTGGGACAAAAATTGGAAAATTTTGAAGGGACTTTGAAAAAATTTCAACTGGAATTTTAGCATTTTTTTTACGTGAAATTGTAAACATGTGGACATGGATTTTGAAAATTCTAGAGAGAATTTTAAAAGCTTCAAGAGAATTTCAACAATTTTGAGAGGGATTTGAAAAGTTTCAATGGGAATGGGAAGAATTGGGACAAAAATTGGAAAATTTTTAAGGGACTTTGAAAAAATTTCAACTGGAATTTTAGCCATTTTTTGACGTGAAATTGTAAACATGTGGCCATGGATTTTGAAAATTCTAGAGAGAATTTTAAAAGCTTCACCAGAATTTCTACAATTTTGAGAGGGATTTGAAAAGTTTTCAATGGGAATGGGAAGAATTGGGACAAAAATTGGAAAAGTTTTCAGGGACTTTGAAAAAATTTCAACTGGAATTTTAGCCATTTTTTGACGTGAAATTGTAAACATGTGGACATGGATTTTGAAAATTCTAGAGAGAATTTTAAAAGCTTCAACAGAATTTCAACAATTTTGAGAGGGATTTGAAAAGTTTCAATGGGAATGGGAAGAATTGGGACAAAAATTGGAAAATTTTTCAGGGACTTTGAAAAAATTTCAACTGGAATTTTAGCCATTTTTTGACATGAAATTGTAAACATGTGGACATGGATTTTGAAAATTCTAGAGAGAATTTTAAAAGCTTCAAGAGAATTTCAACAATTTTGAGAGGGATTTGAAAAGTTTCAATGGGAATGGGAAGAATTGGGACAAAAAATTGGAAAATTTTTAAGGGACTTTGAAAAAATTTCAACTGGAATTTTAGCCATTTTTTTATGTGAAATTGTAAACATGTGGCCATGGATTTTGAAAATTCTAGAGAGAATTTTAAAAGCTTCAAGAGAATTTCAACAATTTTGAGAGGGATTTGAAAAGTTTCAATGGGAATGGGAAGAATTGGGACAAAAATTGGAAAATTTTTAAGGGACTTTGAAAAAATTTCAACTGGAATTTTAGCCATTTTTTGACGTGAAATTGTAAACATGTGGCCATGGATTTCGAAAATTCTAGAGAGAATTTTAAAAGCTTCAAGAGAATTTCAACAATTTTGAGAGGGATTTGAAAAGTTTCAATGGGAATGGGAAGAATTGGGACAAAAATTGGAAAATTTTTAAGGGACTTTGAAAAAATTTCAACTGGAATTTTAGCCATTTTTTGACGTGAAATTGTAAACATGTGGCCATGGATTTTGAAAATTCTAGAGAGAATTTTAAAAGCTTCAACAGAATTTCAACAATTTTGAGAGGGATTTGAAAAGTTTCAATGGGAATGGGAAGAATTGGGACAAAAATTGGAAAATTTTTAAGGGACTTTGAAAAAATTTCAACTGGAATTTTAGCCATTTTTTGACGTGAAATTGTAAACATGTGGACATGGATTTTGAAAATTCTAGAGAGAATTTTAAAAGCTTCAAGAGAATTTCAACAATTTTGAGAGGGATTTGAAAAGTTTCAATGGGAATGGGAAGAATTGGGACAAAAATTGGAAATTTTTTAAGGGACTTTGAAAAAATTTCAACTGGAATTTTAGCCATTTTTTGACATGAAATTGTAAACATGTGGACATGGATTTTGAAAATTCTAGAGAGAATTTTAAAAGCTTCAAGAGAATTTCAACAATTTTGAGAGGGATTTGAAAAGTTTCAATGGGAATGGGAAGAATTGGGACAAAAATTGGAAAATTTTTCAGGGACTTTGAAAAAATTTCAACTGGAATTTTAGCCATTTTTTGACGTGAAATTGTAAACATGTGGACATGGATTTTGAAAATTCTAGAGAGAATTTAAAAGCTTCAAGAGAATTTCAACAATTTTGAGAGGGATTTGAAAAGTTTCAATGGGAATGGGAAGAACTGGGACAAAAATTGGAAAATTTTTAAGGGACTTTGAAAAAATTTCAACTGGAATTTTAGCCATTTTTTGACGTGAAATTGTAAACATGTGGCCATGGATTTTGAAAATTCTAGAGAGAATTTTAAAAGCTTCAAGAGAATTTCAACAATTTTGAGAGGGATTTGAAAAGTTTCAATGGGAATGGGAAGAATTGGGACAAAAATTGGAAAATTTTTAAGGGACTTTGAAAAAATTTCAACTGGAATTTTAGCCATTTTTTGACGTGAAAATTGTAAAACATGTGGCCATGGATTTTGAAAATTCTAGAGAGAATTTTTAAAGCTTCAACAGAATTTCAACAATTTTGAGAGGGATTTGAAAAGTTTCAATGGGAATGGGAAGAATTGGGACAAAAATTGGAAAATTTTTAAGGGACTTTGAAACAATTTCAACTGGAATTTTAGCCATTTTTTGACGTGAAATTGTAAACATGTGGACATGGATTTTGAAAATTCTAGAGAGAATTTTAAAAGCTTCAAGAGAATTTCAACAATTTTGAGAGGGATTTGAAAAGTTTTCAATGGGAATGGGAAGAATTGAAAACAAAAATTGGAAAAGTTTTAAGGGACTTTGAAAAAATTTCAACTGGAATTTTAGCCATTTTTTGACGTGAAATTGTAAACATGTGGCCATGGATTTTGAAAAATTCTAGAGAGAATTTTAAAAGCTTCAAGAGAATTTCAACGATTTTGAGACGGATTTGAAAAGTTTCAATGGGAATGGGAAAAATTGGGACAAAAACTGGAAAATTTTTAAGGGACTTTGAAAAAATTTCAACTGGAATTTTAGCCATTTTTTACGTGAAATTGTAAACATGTGGCCATGGATTTTGAAAATTCTAGAGAGAATTTTAAAAAGCTTCAACAGAATTTCTACAATTTTGAGAGGGATTTGAAAAGTTTCAATGGGAATGGGAAGAATTGGGACAAAAGTTGGAAAATTTTTAAGGGACTTTGAAAAAATTTCAACTGGAATTTTAGCCATTTTTTGACGTGAAATTGTAAACATGTGGACATGGATTTTGAAAATTCTAGAGAGAATTTTAAAAGCTTCAACAGAATTTCAACAATTTTGAGAGGGATTTGAAAAGTTTCAATGGGAATGGGAAGAACTGGGACAAAAATTGGAAAATTTTTAAGGGACTTTGAAAAAATTTCAACTGGAATTTTAGCCATTTTTTGACGTGAAATTGTAAACATGTGGACATGGATTTTGAAAATTCTAGAGAGAATTTTAAAAGCTTCAACAGAATTTCAACAATTTTGAGAGGGATTTGAAAAGTTTCAATGGGAATGGGAAGAATTGGGACAAAAATTGGAAAATTTTTAAGGGACTTTGAAAAAATTTCAACTGGAATTTTAGCAATTTTTTGACGTGAAATTGTAAACATGTGGCCATGGATTTTGAAAATTCTAGAGAGAATTTTTAAAGCTTCAACAGAATTTCAACAATTTTGAGAGGGATTTGAAAAGTTTTCAATGGGAATGGGAAGAATTGGGACAAAAATTGGAAAATTTTTAAGGGACTTTGAAACAATTTCAACTGGAATTTTAGCCATTTTTTGACGTGAAATTGTAAACATGTGGACATGGATTTTGAAAATTCTAGAGAGAATTTTAAAAGCTTCAAGAGAATTTCAACAATTTTGAGAGGGATTTGAAAAGTTTCAATGGGAATGGGAAGAATTGGAACAAAAATTGGAAAATTTTTAAGGGACTTTGAAAAAATTTCAACTGGAATTTTAGCCATTTTTTTATGTGAAATTGTAAAACATGTGGCCATGGATTTTGAAAATTCTAGAGAGAATTTTAAAAGCTTTAACAGAATTTCTACAATTTTGAGAGGGATTTGAAAAGTTTCAATGGGAATGGGAAGAATTGGGACAAAAATTGGAAAATTTTGAAGGGACTTTGAAACAATTTCAACTGGAATTTTAGCCATTTTTTGACGTGAAATTGTAAAACATGTGGCCATGGATTTCGAAAATTCTAGAGAGAATTTTAAAAGCTTCAAGAGAATTTCAACAATTTTGAGAGGGATTTGAAAAGTTTCAATGGGAATGGGTAGAATTGGGACAAAAATTGGAAAATTTTTAAGGGACTTTGAAAAAATTTCAACTGGAATTTTAGCCATTTTTTGACGTGAAATTGTAAACATGTGGCCATGGATTTTGAAAATTCTAGAGAGAATTTTAAAAGCTTCAACAGAATTTCAACAATTTTGAGAGGGATTTGAAAAGTTTCAATGGGAATGGGAAGAATTGGGACAAAAATTGGAAAATTTTTAAGGGACTTTGAAAAAATTTCAACTGGAATTTTAGCATTTTTTTTACGTGGAATTGTAAACATGTGGACATGGATTTTGAAAATTCTAGAGAGAATTTTAAAAGCTTCAACAGAATTTCAACAATTTTGAGAGGGATTTGAAAAGTTTCAATGGGAATGGGAAGAATTGGGACAAAAATTGGAAAATTTTTAAGGGACTTTGAAAAAATTTCAACTGGAATTTTAGCATTTTTTTTTACGTGGAATTGTAAAACATGTGGACATGGATTTTGAAAATTCTAGAGAGAATTTTAAAAAGCTTCAACAGAATTTCAACAATTTTGAGAGGGATTTGAAAAGTTTCAATGGGAATGGGAAGAATTGGGACAAAAATTGGAAAATTTTTAAGGGACTTTGAAAAAATTTCAACTGGAATTTTAGCCATTTTTTGACGTGAAATTGTAAACATGTGGACATGGATTTTGAAAATTCTAGAGAGAATTTTAAAAGCTTCAAGAGAATTTCAACAATTTTGAGAGGGATTTGAAAAGTTTCAATGGGAATGGGAAGAATTGGGACAAAAATTGGAAAATTTTTAAGGGACTTTGAAAAAATTTCAACTGGAATTTTAGCCATTTTTTGACGTGAAATTGTAAACATGTGGACATGGATTTTGAAAATTCTAGAGAGAATTTTAAAAAGCTTCAAGAGAATTTCAACAATTTTGAGAGGGATTTGAAAAGTTTCAATGGGAATGGGAAGAATTGGGACAAAAATGGGAAAATTTTTAAGGGATTTTGAAAAAATTTCAACTGGAATTTTAGCAATTTTTTGACGTGAAATTGTAAACATGTGGACATGGATTTTGAAAATTCTAGAGAGAATTTTAAAAGCTTCAACAGAATTTCAACAATTTTGAGAGGGATTTGAAAAGTTTCAATGGGAATGGGAAGAACTGGGACAAAAATTGGAAAATTTTTAAGGGACTTTGAAAAAATTTCAACTGGAATTTTAGCCATTTTTTGACGTGAAATTGTAAACATGTGGCCATGGATTTTGAAAATTCTAGAGAGAATTTTAAAAGCTTCAACAGAATTTCAACAATTTTGAGAGGGATTTGAAAAGTTTCAATGGGAATGGGAAGAATTGGGACAAAAATTGGAAAATTTTTAAGGGACTTTGAAAAAATTTCAACTGGAATTTTAGCAATTTTTTGACGTGAAATTGTAAACATGTGGCCATGGATTTTGAAAATTCTAGAGAGAATTTTTAAAGCTTCAACAGAATTTCAACAATTTTGAGAGGGATTTGAAAAGTTTCAATGGGAATGGGAAGAATTGGGACAAAAATTGGAAAAATTTTTAAGGGACTTTGAAACAATTTCAACTGGAATTTTAGCCATTTTTTGACGTGAAATTGTAAACATGTGGACATGGATTTTGAAAATTCTAGAGAGAATTTTAAAAGCTTCAAGAGAATTTCAACAATTTTGAGAGGGATTTGAAAAGTTTCAATGGGAATGGGAAGAATTGGAACAAAAATTGGAAAATTTTTAAGGGACTTTGAAAAAATTTCAACTGGAATTTTAGCCATTTTTTATGTGAAATTGTAAAACATGTGGCCATGGATTTTGAAAATTCTAGAGAGAATTTTAAAAGCTTTAACAGAATTTCTACAATTTTGAGAGGGATTTGAAAAGTTTCAATGGGAATGGGAAGAATTGGGACAAAAATTGGAAAATTTTGAAGGGACTTTGAAACAATTTCAACTGGAATTTTAGCCATTTTTTGACGTGAAATTGTAAAACATGTGGCCATGGATTTCGAAAATTCTAGAGAGAATTTTAAAAGCTTCAAGAGAATTTCAACAATTTTGAGAGGGATTTGAAAAGTTTCAATGGGAATGGGTAGAATTGGGACAAAAATTGGAAAATTTTTAAGGGACTTTGAAAAAATTTCAACTGGAATTTTAGCCATTTTTTGACGTGAAATTGTAAACATGTGGCCATGGATTTTGAAAATTCTAGAGAGAATTTTAAAAGCTTCAACAGAATTTCAACAATTTTGAGAGGGATTTGAAAAGTTTCAATGGGAATGGGAAGAATTGGGACAAAAATTGGAAAATTTTTAAGGGACTTTGAAAAAATTTCAACTGGAATTTTAGCATTTTTTTTACGTGGAATTGTAAACATGTGGACATGGATTTTGAAAATTCTAGAGAGAATTTTAAAAGCTTCAACAGAATTTCAACAATTTTGAGAGGGATTTGAAAAGTTTCAATGGGAATGGGAAGAATTGGGACAAAAATTGGAAAATTTTTAAGGGACTTTGAAAAAATTTCAACTGGAATTTTAGCCATTTTTTGACGTGAAATTGTAAACATGTGGACATGGATTTTGAAAATTCTAGAGAGAATTTTAAAAAGCTTCAAGAGAATTTCAACAATTTTGAGAGCGATTTGAAAAGTTTCAATGGGAATGGGAAGAATTGGGACAAAAATTGGAAAAGTTTTAAGGGACTTTGAAAAAATTTCAACTGGAATTTTAGCCATTTTTTGACGTGAAATTGTAAACATGTGGCCATGGATTTTGAAAATTCTAGAGAGAATTTTAAAAGCTTCAAGAGAATTTCAACAATTTTGAGACGGATTTGAAAAGTTTCAATGGGAATGGGAAAAAATTGGGACAA
Organism: Streptopelia decaocto; assembly: GCF_964273445.1. Taxonomy (NCBI): domain Eukaryota; kingdom Metazoa; phylum Chordata; class Aves; order Columbiformes; family Columbidae; genus Streptopelia; species Streptopelia decaocto. The sequence goes on from NW_028115748.1 coordinate 45,409, forward strand.
AAACTGGAAAATTTTTCAGGGACTTTGAAAAAATTTCAACTGGAATTTTAGCAATTTTTTTATGTGAAATTGTAAACATGTGGCCATGGATTTTGAAAATTCTAGAGAGAATTTTAAAAGCTTCAAGAGAATTTCAACAATTTTGAGAGGGATTTGAAAAGTTTCAATGGGAATGGGAAGAATTGGGACAAAAATTGGAAAATTTTTAAGGGACTTTGAAAAAATTTCAACTGGAATTTTAGCCATTTTTTGACATGAAATTGTAAACATGTGGACATGGATTTTGAAAATTCTAGAGAGAATTTTAAAAGCTTCAACAGAATTTCAACAATTTTGAGAGCGATTTGAAAAGTTTCAATGGGAATGGGAAGAATTGGGACAAAAATTGGAAAAGTTTTAAGGGACTTTGAAAAAATTTCAACTGGAATTTTAGCCATTTTTTGACGTGAAATTGTAAACATGTGGCCATGGATTTTGAAAATTCTAGAGAGAATTTTAAAAGCTTCAAGAGAATTTCAACAATTTTGAGACGGATTTGAAAAGTTTCAATGGGAATGGGAAAAATTGGGACAAAAACTGGAAAATTTTTAAGGGACTTTGAAAAAATTTCAACTGGAATTTTAGCCATTTTTTTACGTGAAATTGTAAACATGTGGCCATGGATTTTGAAAATTCTAGAGAGAATTTTACAAGCTTTAACAGAATTTCAACAATTTTGAGAGGGATTTGAAAAGTTTCAATGGGAATGGGAAGAATTGGGACAAAAATTGGAAAATTTTGAAGGGACTTTGAAAAATTTCAACTGGAATTTTAGCCATTTTTTGACGTGAAATTGTAAACATGTGGCCATGGATTTTGAAAATTCTAGAGAGAATTTTAAAAGCTTCAAGAGAATTTCAACAATTTTGAGAGGGATTTGAAAAGTTTCAATGGGAATGGGAAGAATTGGGACAAAAATTGGAAAATTTTTAAGGGACTTTGAAAAAAATTTCAACTGGAATTTTAGCCATTTTTTGACATGAAATTGTAAACATGTGGACATGGATTTTGAAAATTCTAGAGAGAATTTTAAAAGCTTCAAGAGAATTTCAACAATTTTGAGAGGGATTTGAAAAGTTTCAATGGGAATGGGAAGAATTGGAACAAAAATTGGAAAATTTTTAAGGGACTTTGAAAAATTTCAACTGGAATTTTAGCCATTTTTTGACGTGAAATTGCAAACATGTGGACATGGATTTTGAAAATTCTAGAGAGAATTTTAAAAAGCTTCAAGAGAATTTCAACAATTTTGAGACGGATTTGAAAAGTTTCAATGGGAATGGGAAAAAATTGGGACAAAAACTGGAAAATTTTTAAG
>NW_028115747.1:0-34150 GCF_964273445.1 Streptopelia decaocto
GAATGGGAAGAATTGGGACAAAAATTGGAAAATTTTTAAGGGACTTTGAAAAAATTTCAACTGGAATTTTAGCCATTTTTTGACGTGAAATTGTAAACATGTTGAAGTGGATTTTGAAAATTCTAGAGAGAAGTTTCAAACTTTCAATAGGATTTCAACAGTTTTGAGAGGGATTTGAAAAGTTTCAATGGGAATGGGAAGAATTGGGACAAAAATTGGAAAATTTTTAAGGGACTTTGAAAAAATTGCAACTGGAATTTTAGCTATTTTTTGACGTGAAATTGTAAACATGTGGCCATGGATTTTGAAAATTCTAGAGAGAATTTTAAAAGCTTCAAGAGAATTTCAACAATTTTGAGAGGGATTTGAAAAGTTTCAATGGGAATGGGAAGAATTGGGACAAAAATTGGAAAATTTTGAAGGGACTTTGAAAAAATTTCAACTGGAATTTTAGCCATTTTTTGACGTGAAATTGTAAACATGTGGACATGGATTTTGAAAATTCTAGAGAGAATTTTAAAAGCTTCAAGAGAATTTCAACAATTTTGAGAGGGATTTGAAAAGTTTCAATGGGAATGGGAAGAATTGGGACAAAAATTGGAAAATTTTTCAGGGACTTTGAAAAAATTTCAACTGGAATTTTAGCCATTTTTTGACGTGAAATTGTAAACATGTGGACATGGATTTTGAAAATTCTAGAGAGAATTTTAAAAGCTTCAAGAGAATTTCAACAATTTTGAGAGGGATTTGAAAAGTTTCAATGGGAATGGGAAGAATTGGGACAAAAATTGGAAAATTTTTAAGGGACTTTGAAAAAATTGCAACTGGAATTTTAGCCATTTTTTGACGTGAATTTGTAAACATGTGGCCATGGATTTTGAAAATTCTAGAGAGAATTTTAAAAGCTTCAAGAGAATTTCAACAATTTTGAGAGGGATTTGAAAAGTTTCAATGGGAATGGGAAGAATTGGGACAAAAATTGGAAAATTTTTAAGGGACTTTGAAAAAATTTCAACTGGAATTTTAGCCATTTTTTGACATGAAATTGTAAACATGTGGACATGGATTTTGAAAATTCTAGAGAGAATTTTAAAAGCTTCAACAGAATTTCAACAATTTTGAGAGGGATTTGAAAAGTTTCAATGGGAATGGGAAGAATTGGGACAAAAATTGGAAAATTTTTAAGGGACTTTGAAAAAATTTCAACTGGAATTTTAGCAATTTTGACGTGAAATTGTAAACATGTTAACGTGGATTTTGAAAATTGTAGAGAGAAGTTTCAAACATTCAATAGGATTTCAACAGTTTTGAGAGGGATTTGAAAAGTTTAAATGGGAATGGGAAGAATTGGGACGAAAATTGGAAAATTTTTCAGGGACTTTGAAAAAATTTCAACTGGCATTTTAGCAATTTTTTGACGTGAAATTGTAAACATGTGGACATGGATTTTGAAAATTCTAGAGAGAATTTTAAAAGCTTCAAGAGAATTTCAACAATTTTGAGAGGGATTTGAAAAGTTTCAATGGGAATGGGAAGAATTGGGACAAAAATTGGAAAATTTTGAAGGGACTTTGAAAAAATTTCAACTGGAATTTTAGCCATTTTTTGACGTGAAATTGTAAACATGTGGACATGGATTTTGAAAATTCTAGAGAGAATTTTAAAAGCTTCAAGAGAATTTCAACAATTTTGAGAGGGATTTGAAAAGTTTCAATGGGAATGGGAAGAATTGGGACAAAAATTGGAAAATTTTTCAGGGACTTTGAAAAAATTTCAACTGGAATTTTAGCCATTTTTTGACGTGAAATTGTAAACATGTGGACATGGATTTTGAAAATTCTAGAGAGAATTTTAAAAGCTTCAAGAGAATTTCAACAATTTTGAGAGGGATTTGAAAAGTTTCAATGGGAATGGGAAGAATTGGGACAAAAATTGGAAAATTTTTAAGGGACTTTGAAAAAATTTCAACTGGAATTTTAGCCATTTTTTGACGTGAAATTGTAAACATGTGGCCATGGATTTTGAAAATTCTAGAGAGAATTTTAAAAGCTTCAAGAGAATTTCAACAATTTTGAGAGGGATTTGAAAAGTTTCAATGGGAATGGGAAGAATTGGGACAAAAATTGGAAAATTTTTAAGGGACTTTGAAAAAATTTCAACTGGAATTTTAGCCATTTTTTGACGTGAAATTGTAAACATGTGGACATGGATTTTGAAAATTCTAGAGAGAATTTTAAAAGCTTCAACAGAATTTCAACAGTTTTGAGAGGGATTTGAAAAGTTTCAATGGGAATGGGAAGAATTGGGACGAAAATTGGAAAATTTTTAAGGGACTTTGAAAAAATTTCAACTGGAATTTTAGCAATTTTGACGTGAAATTGTAAACATGTGGACGTGGATTTTGAAAATTCTAGAGAGAATTTTCAAACTTTCAAGAGAATTTCAACAATTTTGAGAGGGATTTGAAAAGTTTCAATGGGAATGGGAAGAATTGGGACAAAAATTGGAAAATTTTTAAGGGACTTTGAAAAAATTTCAACTGGAATTTTAGCCATTTTTTGACGTGAAATTGTAAACATGTGGACATGGATTTTGAAAATTCTAGAGAGAATTTTAAAAGCTTCAAGAGAATTTCAACAATTTGGAGAGGGATTTGAAAAGTTTCAATGGGAATGGGAAGAATTGGGACAAAAATTGGAAATTTTAAGGGACTTTGAAAAAATTTCAACTGGAATTTTAGCCATTTTTTGACGTGAAATTGTAAACATGTGGCCATGGATTTTGAAAATTTTAGAGAGAATTTTAAAAGCTTCAACAGAATTTCAACAATTTTGAGAGGGATTTGAAAAGTTTCAATGGGAATGGGAAGAATTGGGACGAAATTGGAAAATTTTTAAGGGACTTTGAAAAAATTTCAACTGGAATTTTAGCAATTTTGACGTATAATTGTAAACATGTTGACGTGGATTTTGAAAATTCTAGAGAGAAGTTTCAAACTTTCAAGAGAATTTCAACAATTTTGAGAGGGATTTGAAAAGTTTCAATGGGAATGGGAAGAATTGGGACAAAAATTGGAAAATTTTTAAGGGACTTTGAAAAAATTTCAACTGGAATTTTAGCCATTTTTTGACGTGAAATTGTAAACATGTGGCCATGGATTTTGAAAATTTTAGAGAGAATTTTAAAAGCTTCAACAGAATTTCAACAATTTTGAGAGGGATTTGAAAAGTTTCAATGGGAATGGGAAGAATTGGGACAAAAATTGGAAAATTGTTAAGGGACTTTGAAAAAATTTCAACTGGAATTTTAGCCATTTTTTGACGTGAAATTGTAAACATGTGGACATGGATTTTGAAAATTCTAGAGAGAATTTTAAAAGCTTCAAGAGAATTTCAACCATTTTGAGAGGGATTTGAAAAGTTTCAATGGGAATGGGAAGAATTGGGACAAAAATTGGAAAATTTTGAAGGGACTTTGAAAAAATTTCAACTGGAATTTTAGCAATTTTGACGTGAAATTGTAAACATGTTGACGTGGATTTTGAAAATTCTAGAGAGAAGTTTCAAACTTTCAATAGGATTTCAACAATTTTGAGAGGGATTTGAAAAGTTTCAATGGGAATGGGAAGAATTGGGACAAAAATTGGAAAATTGTTAAGGGACTTTGAAAAAATTTCAACTGGAATTTTAGCCATTTTTTGACGTGAAATTGTAAACATGTTGAAGTGGATTTTGAAAATTCTAGAGAGAATTTTAAAAGCTTCAACAGAATTTCCACAGTTTTGAGAGGGATTTGAAAAGTTTCAATGGGAATGGGAAGAATTGGGACGAAAATTGGAAAATTTTTAAGGGACTTTGAAAAAATTTCAACTGGAATTTTAGCAATTTTGACGTGAAATTGTAAACATGTTGACGTGGATTTTGAAAATTCTAGAGAGAAGTTTCAAACTTTCAAGAGAATTTCAACAATTTTGAGAGGGATTTGAAAAGTTTCAATGGGAATGGGAAGAATTGGGACAAAAATTGGAAAATTTTTAAGGGACTTTGAAAAAATTTCAACTGGAATTTTAGCCATTTTTTGACGTGAAATTGTAAACATGTGGACATGGATTTTGAAAATTCTAGAGAGAATTTTAAAAGCTTCAACAGAATTTCCACAATTTTGAGAGGGATTTGAAAAGTTTCAATGGGAATGGGAGGAATTGGGACAAAAATTGGAAAATTTTTAAGGGACTTTGAAAAAATTTCAACTGGAATTTTAGCAATTTTTTGACGTGAAATTGTAAACATGTGGCCATGGATTTTGAAAATTCTAGAGAGAATTTTAAAAGCTTCAACAGAATTTCAACAATTTTGAGAGGGATTTGAAAAGTTTCAATGGGAATGGGAAGAATTGGGACAAAAATTGGAAAATTTTTAAGGGACTTTGAAAAAATTTCAACTGGAATTTTAGCCATTTTTTGACGTGAAATTGTAAACATGTGGACATGGATTTTGAAAATTCTAGAGAGAATTTTAAAAGCTTCAAGAGAATTTCAACAATTTTGAGAGGGATTTGAAAAGTTTCAATGGGAATGGGAAGAATTGGGACAAAAATTGGAAAATTGTTAAGGGACTTTGAAAAAATTTCAACTGGAATTTTAGCCATTTTTTGACGTGAAATTGTAAACATGTGGACATGGATTTTGAAAATTCTAGAGAGAATTTTAAAAGCTTCAACAGAATTTCAACAATTTTGAGAGGGATTTGAAAAGTTTCAATGGGAATGGGAAGAATTGGGACAAAAATTGGAAAATTTTTAAGGGACTTTGAAAAAATTTCAACTGGAATTTTAGCCATTTTTTGACGTGAAATTGTAAACATGTGGACATGGATTTTGAAAATTCTAGAGAGAATTTTAAAAGCTTCAACAGAATTTCCACAGTTTTGAGAGGGATTTGAAAAGTTTCAATGGGAATGGGAAGAATTGGGACGAAAATTGGAAAATTTTTAAGGGACTTTGAAAAAATTTCAACTGGAATTTTAGCAATTTTGACGTGAAATTGTAAACATGTTGACGTGGATTTTGAAAATTCTAGAGAGAAGTTTCAAACTTTCAAGAGAATTTCAACAATTTTGGGAGGGATTTGAAAAGTTTCAATGGGAATGGGAAGAATTGGGACAAAAATTGGAAAATTGTTAAGGGACTTTGAAAAAATTTCAACTGGAATTTTAGCCATTTTTTGACGTGAAATTGTAAACATGTGGACATGGATTTTGAAAATTCTAGAGAGAATTTTAAAAGCTTCAAGAGAATTTCAACAATTTGGAGAGGGATTTGAAAAGTTTCAATGGGAATGGGAAGAATTGGGACAAAAATTGGAAAATTTTTAAGGGACTTTGAAAAAATTTCAACTGGAATTTTAGCCATTTTTTGACGTGAAATTGTAAACATGTGGCCATGGATTTTGAAAATTTTAAAGAGAATTTTAAAAGCTTCAACAGAATTTCAACAATTTTGAGAGGGATTTGAAAAGTTTCAATGGGAATGGGAAGAATTGGGACGAAAATTGGAAAATTTTTAAGGGACTTTGAAAAAATTTCAACTGGAATTTTAGCAATTTTGACGTGAAATTGTAAACATGTTGACGTGGATTTTGAAAATTCTAGAGAGAAGTTTCAAACTTTCAAGAGAATTTCAACAATTTTGAGAGGGATTTGAAAAGTTTCAATGGGAATGGGAAGAATTGGGACAAAAATTGGAAAATTTTTAAGGGACTTTGAAAAAATTTCAACTGGAATTTTAGCCATTTTTTGACGTGAAATTGTAAACATGTGGCCATGGATTTTGAAAATTTTAGAGAGAATTTTAAAAGCTTCAACAGAATTTCAACAATTTAGAGAGGGATTTGAAAAGTTTCAATGGGAATGGGAAGAATTGGGACAAAAATTGGAAAATTTTTAAGGGACTTTGAAAAAATTTCAACTGGAATTTTAGCCATTTTTTGACGTGAAATTGTAAACATGTGGACATGGATTTTGAAAATTCTAGAGAGAATTTTAAAAGCTTCAAGAGAATTTCAACAATTTTGAGAGGGATTTGAAAAGTTTCAATGGGAATGGGAAGAATTGGGACAAAAATTGGAAAATTTTGAAGGGACTTTGAAAAAATTTCAACTGGAATTTTAGCAATTTTGACGTGAAATTGTAAACATGTTGACGTGGATTTTGAAAATTCTAGAGAGAAGTTTCAAACTTTCAATAGGATTTCAACAATTTTGAGAGGGATTTGAAAAGTTTCAATGGGAATGGGAAGAATTGGGACAAAAATTGGAAAATTGTTAAGGGACTTTGAAAAAATTTCAACTGGAATTTTAGCCATTTTTTGACGTGAAATTGTAAACATGTTGAAGTGGATTTTGAAAATTCTAGAGAGAATTTTAAAAGCTTCAACAGAATTTCCACAGTTTTGAGAGGGATTTGAAAAGTTTCAATGGGAATGGGAAGAATTGGGACGAAAATTGGAAAATTTTTAAGGGACTTTGAAAAAATTTCAACTGGAATTTTAGCAATTTTGACGTGAAATTGTAAACATGTTGACGTGGATTTTGAAAATTCTAGAGAGAAGTTTCAAACTTTCAAGAGAATTTCAACAATTTTGAGAGGGATTTGAAAAGTTTCAATGGGAATGGGAAGAATTGGGACAAAAATTGGAAAATTTTTAAGGGACTTTGAAAAAATTTCAACTGGAATTTTAGCCATTTTTTGACGTGAAATTGTAAACATGTGGACATGGATTTTGAAAATTCTAGAGAGAATTTTAAAAGCTTCAAGAGAATTTCAACAATTTGGAGAGGGATTTGAAAAGTTTCAATGGGAATGGGAAGAATTGGGACAAAAATTGGAAAATTTTTAAGGGACTTTGAAAAAATTTCAACTGGAATTTTAGCCATTTTTTGACGTGAAATTGTAAACATGTGGACATGGATTTTGAAAATTTTAGAGAGAATTTTAAAAGCTTCAACAGAATTTCAACAATTTTGAGAGGGATTTGAAAAGTTTCAATGGGAATGGGAAGAATTGGGACGAAAATTGGAAAATTTTTAAGGGACTTTGAAAAAATTTCAACTGGAATTTTAGCAATTTTGACGTGAAATTGTAAACATGTTGACGTGGATTTTGAAAATTCTAGAGAGAAGTTTCAAACTTTCAATAGGATTTCAACAATTTTGAGAGGGATTTGAAAAGTTTCAATGGGAATGGGAAGAATTGGGACAAAAATTGGAAAATTTTTAAGGGACTTTGAAAAAATTTCAACTGGAATTTTAGCCATTTTTTGACGTGAAATTGTAAACATGTGGCCATGGATTTTGAAAATTTTAGAGAGAATTTTAAAAGCTTCAACAGAATTTCAACCATTTTGAGAGGGATTTGAAAAGTTTCAATGGGAATGGGAAGAATTGGGACAAAAATTGGAAAATTTTTAAGGGACTTTGAAAAAATTTCAACTGGAATTTTAGCAATTTTGACGTGAAATTGTAAACATGTTGACGTGGATTTTGAAAATTCTAGAGAGAAGTTTCAAACTTTCAATAGGATTTCAACAATTTTGAGAGGGATTTGAAAAGTTTCAATGGGAATGGGAAGAATTGGGACAAAAATTGGAAAATTTTTAAGGGACTTTGAAAAAATTTCAACTGGAATTTTAGCCATTTTTTATGTGAAATTGTAAACATGTGGCCATGGATTTTGAAAATTCTAGAGAGAATTTTAAAAGCTTCAACAGAATTTCAACAATTTTGAGAGGGATTTGAAAAGTTTCAATGGGAATGGGAAGAATTGGGACAAAAATTGGAAAATTTTTAAGGGACTTTGAAAAAATTTCAACTGGAATTTTCGCAATTTTGACGTGAAATTGTAAACATGTGGCCATGGATTTTGAAAATTCTAGAGAGAATTTTAAAAGCTTCAAGAGAATTTCAACAATTTTGAGAGGGATTTGAAAAGTTTCAATGGGAATGGGAAGAATTGGGACAAAAATTGGAAAATTTTTAAGGGACTTTGAAAAAATTTCAACTGGAATTTTAGCAATTTTGACGTGAAATTGTAAACATGTGGCCATGGATTTTGAAAATTCTAGAGAGAATTTTAAAAGCTTCAACAGAATTTCAACAGTTTTGAGAGGGATTTGAAAAGTTTCAATGGGAATGGGAAGAATTGGGACGAAAATTGGAAAATTTTTAAGGGACTTTGAAAAAATTTCAACTGGAATTTTAGCAATTTTGACGTGAAATTGTAAACATGTTGACGTGGATTTTGAAAATTCTAGAGAGAAGTTTCAAACTTTCAAGAGAATTTCAACAATTTTGAGAGGGATTTGAAAAGTTTCAATGGGAATGGGAAGAATTGGGACAAAAATTGGAAAATTTTTAAAGGACTTTGAAAAAATTTCAACTGGAATTTTAGCCATTTTTTGACGTGAAATTGTAAACATGTGGCCATGGATTTTGAAAATTTTAGAGAGAATTTTAAAAGCTTCAAGAGAATTTCAACAATTTTGAGAGGGATTTGAAAAGTTTCAATGGGAATGGGAAGAATTGGGACAAAAATTGGAAAATTTTTAAGGGACTTTGAAAAAATATCAACTGGAATTTTAGCAATTTTGACGTGAAATTGTAAACATTTTGAAGTGGATTTTGAAAATTCTAGAGAGAAGTTTCAAACTTTCAATAGGATTTCAACAGTTTTGAGAGGGATTTGAAAAGTTTCAATGGGAATTAGAAGAATTGGGACAAAAATTGGAAAATTTTTAAGGGACTTTGAAAAAGTTTCAACTGGAATTTTAGCAATTTTTTTATGTGAAATTGTAAACATGTGGCCATGGATTTCGAAAATTCTAGAGAGAATTTTAAAAGCTTCAACAGAATTTCAACAATTTTGAGAGGGATTTGAAAAGTTTCAATGGGAATGGGAAGAATTGGGACGAAAATTGGAAAATTTTTAAGGGACTTGGAAAAAATTTCAACTGGAATTTTAGCCATTTTTTGACGTGAAATTGTAAACATGTGGCCATGGATTTTGAAAATTCTAGAGAGAATTTTAAAAGCTTCAAGAGAATTTCAACCACTTTGAGAGGGATTTGAAAAGTTTCAATGGGAATGGGAAGAATTGGGACAAAAATTGGAAAATTTTAAGGGACTTTGAAAAAATTTCAACTGGAATTTTAGCAATTTTTTGACGTGAAATTGTAAACATGTGGACATGGATTTTGAAAATTCTAGAGAGAATTTTAAAAGCTTCAAGAGAATTTCAACAATTTTGAGAGGGATTTGAAAAGTTTCAATGGGAATGGGAAGAATTGGGACAAAAATTGGAAAATTTTTAAGGGACTTTGAAAAAATTTCAACTGGAATTTTAGCCATTTTTTGACGTGAAATTGTAAACATGTGGGCATGGATTTTGAAAATTCTAGAGAGAATTTTAAAAGCTTCAAGAGAATTTCAACAATTTTGAGAGGGATTTGAAAAGTTTCAATGGGAATGGGAAGAATTGGGACAAAAATTGGAAAATTTTTAAGGGACTTTGAAAAAATTTCAACTGGAATTTTAGCCATTTTTTGACGTGAAATTGTAAACATGTTGAAGTGGATTTTGAAAATTCTAGAGAGAATTTTAAAAGCTTCAACAGAATTTCAACCATTTTGAGAGGGATTTGAAAAGTTTCAATGGGAATGGGAAGAATTGGGACAAAAATTGGAAAATTTTTAAGGGACTTTGAAAAAATTTCAACTGGAATTTTAGCCATTTTTTGACGTGAAATTGTAAACATGTGGACATGGATTTTGAAAATTCTAGAGAGAATTTTAAAAGCTTCAAGAGAATTTCAACAATTTTGAGAGGGATTTGAAAAGTTTCAATGGGAATGGGAAGAATTGGGACAAAAATTGGAAAATTTTTCAGGGACTTTGAAAAAATTTCAACTGGAATTTTAGCCATTTTTTGACGTGAAATTGTAAACATGTGGCCATGGATTTTGAAAATTCTAGAGAGAATTTTAAAAGCTTCAACAGAATTTCAACAATTTTGAGAGGGATTTGAAAAGTTTCAATGGGAATGGGAAGAATTGGGACAAAAATTGGAAAATTTTTAAGGGACTTTGAAAAAATTTCAACTGGAATTTTCGCAATTTTGACGTGAAATTGTAAACATGTGGCCATGGATTTTGAAAATTCTAGAGAGAATTTTAAAAGCTTCAAGAGAATTTCAACAATTTTGAGAGGGATTTGAAAAGTTTCAATGGGAATGGGAAGAATTGGGACAAAAATTGGAAAATTTTTAAGGGACTTTGAAAAAATTTCAACTGGAATTTTAGCAATTTTGACGTGAAATTGTAAACATGTGGCCATGGATTTTGAAAATTCTAGAGAGAATTTTAAAAGCTTCAACAGAATTTCAACAGTTTTGAGAGGGATTTGAAAAGTTTCAATGGGAATGGGAAGAATTGGGACGAAAATTGGAAAATTTTTAAGGGACTTTGAAAAAATTTCAACTGGAATTTTAGCAATTTTGACGTGAAATTGTAAACATGTTGACGTGGATTTTGAAAATTCTAGAGAGAAGTTTCAAACTTTCAAGAGAATTTCAACAATTTTGAGAGGGATTTGAAAAGTTTCAATGGGAATGGGAAGAATTGGGACAAAAATTGGAAAATTTTTAAAGGACTTTGAAAAAATTTCAACTGGAATTTTAGCCATTTTTTGACGTGAAATTGTAAACATGTGGCCATGGATTTTGAAAATTCTAGAGAGAATTTTAAAAGCTTCAAGAGAATTTCAACAATTTTGAGAGGGATTTGAAAAGTTTCAATGGGAATGGGAAGAATTGGGACAAAAATTGGAAAATTTTTAAGGGACTTTGAAAAAATATCAACTGGAATTTTAGCAATTTTGACGTGAAATTGTAAACATTTTGAAGTGGATTTTGAAAATTCTAGAGAGAAGTTTCAAACTTTCAATAGGATTTCAACAGTTTTGAGAGGGATTTGAAAAGTTTCAATGGGAATTGGAAGAATTGGGACAAAAATTGGAAAATTTTTAAGGGACTTTGAAAAAGTTTCAACTGGAATTTTAGCAATTTTTTTATGTGAAATTGTAAACATGTGGCCATGGATTTCGAAAATTCTAGAGAGAATTTTAAAAGCTTCAACAGAATTTCAACAATTTTGAGAGGGATTTGAAAAGTTTCAATGGGAATGGGAAGAATTGGGACGAAAATTGGAAAATTTTTAAGGGACTTTGAAAAAATTTCAACTGGAATTTTAGCCATTTTTTGACGTGAAATTGTAAACATGTGGCCATGGATTTTGAAAATTCTAGAGAGAATTTTAAAAGCTTCAAGAGAATTTCAACCACTTTGAGAGGGATTTGAAAAGTTTCAATGGGAATGGGAAGAATTGGGACAAAAATTGGAAAATTTTAAGGGACTTTGAAAAAATTTCAACTGGAATTTTAGCAATTTTTTGACGTGAAATTGTAAACATGTGGACATGGATTTTGAAAATTCTAGAGAGAATTTTAAAAGCTTCAAGAGAATTTCAACAATTTTGAGAGGGATTTGAAAAGTTTCAATGGGAATGGGAAGAATTGGGACAAAAATTGGAAAATTTTTAAGGGACTTTGAAAAAATTTCAACTGGAATTTTAGCCATTTTTTGACGTGAAATTGTAAACATGTGGCCATGGATTTTGAAAATTCTAGAGAGAATTTTAAAAGCTTCAAGAGAATTTCAACAATTTTGAGAGGGATTTGAAAAGTTTCAATGGGAATGGGAAGAATTGGGACAAAAATTGGAAAATTTTTAAGGGACTTTGAAAAAATTTCAACTGGAATTTTAGCCATTTTTTGACGTGAAATTGTAAACATGTTGAAGTGGATTTTGAAAATTCTAGAGAGAATTTTAAAAGCTTCAACAGAATTTCAACCATTTTGAGAGGGATTTGAAAAGTTTCAATGGGAATGGGAAGAATTGGGACAAAAATTGGAAAATTTTTAAGGGACTTTGAAAAAATTTCAACTGGAATTTTAGCCATTTTTTGACGTGAAATTGTAAACATGTGGACATGGATTTTGAAAATTCTAGAGAGAATTTTAAAAGCTTCAAGAGAATTTCAACAATTTTGAGAGGGATTTGAAAAGTTTCAATGGGAATGGGAAGAATTGGGACAAAAATTGGAAAATTTTTCAGGGACTTTGAAAAAATTTCAACTGGAATTTTAGCCATTTTTTGACGTGAAATTGTAAACATGTGGACATGGATTTTGAAAATTCTAGAGAGAATTTTAAAAGCTTCAACAGAATTTCAACAATTTTGAGAGGGATTTGAAAAGTTTCAATGGGAATGGGAAGAATTGGGACAAAAATTGGAAAATTTTTAAGGGACTTTGAAAAAATTTCAACTGGAATTTTAGCCATTTTTTGACGTGAAATTGTAAACATGTGGACATGGATTTTGAAAATTCTAGAGAGAATTTTAAAAGCTTCAAGAGAATTTCAACAATTTTGAGAGGGATTTGAAAAGTTTCAATGGGAATGGGAAGAATTGGGACAAAAATTGGAAAATTTTTAAGGGACTTTGAAAAAATTTCAACTGGAATTTTAGCCATTTTTTGACGTGAAATTGTAAACATGTGGACATGGATTTTGAAAATTCTAGAGAGAATTTTAAAAGCTTCAACAGAATTTCAACAATTTTGAGAGGGATTTGAAAAGTTTCAATGGGAATGGGAAGAATTGGGACAAAAATTGGAAAATTTTTAAGGGACTTTGAAAAAATTTCAACTGGAATTTTAGCCATTTTTTGACGTGAAATTGTAAACATGTTGAAGTGGATTTTGAAAATTCTAGAGAGAATTTTAAAAGCTTCAACAGAATTTCCACAGTTTTGAGAGGGATTTGAAAAGTTTCAATGGGAATGGGAAGAATTGGGACGAAAATTGGAAAATTTTTAAGGGACTTTGAAAAAATTTCAACTGGAATTTTAGCAATTTTGACGTGAAATTGTAAACATGTTGACGTGGATTTTGAAAATTCTAGAGAGAAGTTTCAAACTTTCAAGAGAATTTCAACAATTTTGAGAGGGATTTGAAAAGTTTCAATGGGAATGGGAAGAATTGGGACAAAAATTGGAAAATTTTTAAGGGACTTTGAAAAAATTTCAACTGGAATTTTAGCCATTTTTTGACGTGAAATTGTAAACATGTGGACATGGATTTTGAAAATTCTAGAGAGAATTTTAAAAGCTTCAAGAGAATTTCAACAATTTGGAGAGGGATTTGAAAAGTTTCAATGGGAATGGGAAGAATTGGGACAAAAATTGGAAAATTTTTAAGGGACTTTGAAAAAATTTCAACTGGAATTTTAGCCATTTTTTGACGTGAAATTGTAAACATGTGGCCATGGATTTTGAAAATTTTAGAGAGAATTTTAAAAGCTTCAAGAGAATTTCAACAATTCTGAGAAGGATTTGAAAAGTTTCAATGGGAATGGGAAGAATTGGGACAAAAACTGGAAAATTTTTAAGGGACTTTGAAAAAATTTCAACTGGAATTTTAGCAATTTTGACGTGAAATTGTAAACATTTTGAAGTGGATTTTGAAAATTCTAGAGAGAATTTTAAAAGCTTCAAGAGAATTTCAACAATTTTGAGAGGGATTTGAAAAGTTTCAATGGGAATGGGAAGAATTGGGACAAAAATTGGAAAATTTTTAAGGGACTTTGAAAAAATTTCAACTGGAATTTTAGCAATTTTTTTATGTGAAATTGTAAACATGTGGCCATGGATTTTGAAAATTCTAGAGAGAATTTTAAAAGCTTCAACAGAATTTCAACAATTTGGAGAGGGATTTGAAAAGTTTCAATGGGAATGGGAAGAATTGGGACAAAAATTGGAAAATTTTTCAGGGACTTTGAAAAAATTTCAACTGGAATTTTAGCCATTTTTTGACGTGAAATTCTAAACATGTGGACATGGATTTTGAAAATTCTAGAGAGAATTTTAAAAGCTTCAAGAGAATTTCAACCATTTTGAGAGGGATTTGAAAAGTTTCAATGGGAATGGGAAGAATTGGGACAAAAATTGGAAAATTTTAAGGGACTTTGAAAAAATTTCAACTGGAATTTTAGCCATTTTTTGACGTGAAATTGTAAACATGTGGCCATGGATTTTGAAAATTCTAGAGAGAATTTTAAAAGCTTCAAGAGAATTACAACAATTTTGAGAGGGATTTGAAAAGTTTCAATGGGAATGGGAAGAATTGGGACAAAAATTGGAAAATTTTTAAGGGACTTTGAAAAAATTTCAACTGGAATTTTAGCCATTTTTTGACGTGAAATTGTAAACATGTGGCCATGGATTTTGAAAATTCTAGAGAGAATTTTAAAAGCTTCAACAGAATTTCAACAATTTTGAGAGGGATTTGAAAAGTTTCAATGGGAATGGGAAGAATTGGGACAAAAATTGGAAAATTTTTAAGGGACTTTGAAAAAATTTCAACTGGAATTTTAGCCATTTTTTGACGTGAAATTGTAAACATGTTGACGTGGATTTTGAAAATTCTAGAGAGAAGTTTCAAACTTTCAATAGGATTTCAACAGTTTTGAGAGGGATTTGAAAAGTTTCAATGGGAATGGGAAGAATTGGGACGAAAATTGGAAAATTTTTAAGGGACTTTGAAAAAATTTCAACTGGAATTTTAGCAATTTTGACGTGAAATTGTAAACATGTGGACATGGATTTTGAAAATTCTAGAGAGAAGTTTCAAACTTTCAATAGGATTTCAACAGTTTTGAGAGGGATTTGAAAAGTTTCAATGGGAATGGGAAGAATTGGGACGAAAATTGGAAAATTTTTAAGGGACTTTGAAAAAATTTCAACTGGAATTTTAGCAATTTTTTGACGTGAAATTGTAAACATGTGGACATGGATTTTGAAAATTCTAGAGAGAATTTTAAAAGCTTCAAGAGAATTTCAACAATTTTGAGAGGGATTTGAAAAGTTTCAATGGGAATGGGAAGAATTGGGACAAAAATTGGAAAATTTTTAAGGGACTTTGAAAAAATTTCAACTGGAATTTTAGCAATTTTTTTGACGTGAAATTGTAAACATGTGGACATGGATTTTGAAAATTCTAGAGAGAATTTTAAAAGCTTCAACAGAATTTCAACAATTTTGAGAGGGATTTGAAAAGTTTCAATGGGAATGGGAGGAATTGGGACAAAAATTGGAAAATTTTTAAGGGACTTTGAAAAAATTTCAACTGGAATTTTAGCAATTTTTTGACGTGAAATTGTAAACATGTGGCCATGGATTTTGAAAATTTTAGAGAGAATTTTAAAAGCTTCAACAGTATTTCAACAATTTTGAGAGGGATTTGAAAAGTTTCAATGGGAATGGGAAGAATTGGGACAAAAATTGGAAAATTTTTCAGGGACTTTGAAAAAATTTCAACTGGAATTTTAGCCATTTTTTGACGTGAAATTCTAAACATGTGGACATGGATTTTGAAAATTCTAGAGAGAATTTTAAAAGCTTCAAGAGAATTTCAACCATTTTGAGAGGGATTTGAAAAGTTTCAATGGGAATGGGAAGAATTGGGACAAAAATTGGAAAATTTTAAGGGACTTTGAAAAAATTTCAACTGGAATTTTAGCCATTTTTTGACGTGAAATTGTAAACATGTGGCCATGGATTTTGAAAATTCTAGAGAGAATTTTAAAAGCTTCAAGAGAATTTCAACAATTTTGAGAGGGATTTGAAAAGTTTCAATGGGAATGGGAAGAATTGGGACAAAAATTGGAAAATTTTTAAGGGACTTTGAAAAAATTTCAACTGGAATTTTAGCCATTTTTTGACGTGAAATTGTAAACATGTGGCCATGGATTTTGAAAATTCTAGAGAGAATTTTAAAAGCTTCAACAGAATTTCAACAATTTTGAGAGGGATTTGAAAAGTTTCAATGGGAATGGGAAGAATTGGGACAAAAATTGGAAAATTTTTAAGGGACTTTGAAAAAATTTCAACTGGAATTTTAGCCATTTTTTGACGTGAAATTGTAAACATGTTGACGTGGATTTTGAAAATTCTAGAGAGAAGTTTCAAACTTTCAATAGGATTTCAACAGTTTTGAGAGGGATTTGAAAAGTTTCAATGGGAATGGGAAGAATTGGGACGAAAATTGGAAAATTTTTAAGGGACTTTGAAAAAATTTCAACTGGAATTTTAGCAATTTTGACGTGAAATTGTAAACATGTGGACATGGATTTTGAAAATTCTAGAGAGAAGTTTCAAACTTTCAATAGGATTTCAACAGTTTTGAGAGGGATTTGAAAAGTTTCAATGGGAATGGGAAGAATTGGGACGAAAATTGGAAAATTTTTAAGGGACTTTGAAAAAATTTCAACTGGAATTTTAGCAATTTTTTGACGTGATATTGTAAACATGTGGACATGGATTTTGAAAATTCTAGAGAGAATTTTAAAAGCTTCAAGAGAATTTCAACAATTTTGAGAGGGATTTGAAAAGTTTCAATGGGAATGGGAAGAATTGGGACAAAAATTGGAAAATTTTTAAGGGACTTTGAAAAAATTTCAACTGGAATTTTAGCAATTTTTTTGACGTGAAATTGTAAACATGTGGACATGGATTTTGAAAATTCTAGAGAGAATTTTAAAAGCTTCAACAGAATTTCAACAATTTTGAGAGGGATTTGAAAAGTTTCAATGGGAATGGGAGGAATTGGGACAAAAATTGGAAAATTTTTAAGGGACTTTGAAAAAATTTCAACTGGAATTTTAGCAATTTTTTGACGTGAAATTGTAAACATGTGGCCATGGATTTTGAAAATTTTAGAGAGAATTTTAAAAGCTTCAACAGTATTTCAACAATTTTGAGAGGGATTTGAAAAGTTTCAATGGGAATGGGAAGAATTGGGACAAAAATTGGAAAATTTTTAAGGGACTTTGAAAAAATTTCAACTGGAATTTTAGCCATTTTTTGACGTGAAATTGTAAACATGTGGACATGGATTTTGAAAATTCTAGAGAGAATTTTAAAAGCTTCAACAGAATTTCAACCATTTTGAGAGGGATTTGAAAAGTTTCAATGGGAATGGGAAGAATTGGGACAAAAATTGGAAAATTTTTAAGGGACTTTGAAAAAATTTCAACTGGAATTTTAGCCATTTTTTGACGTGAAATTGTAAACATGTGGACATGGATTTTGAAAATTCTAGAGAGAATTTTAAAAGCTTCAACAGAATTTCAACAATTTTGAGAGGGATTTGAAAAGTTTCAATGGGAATGGGAGGAATTGGGACAAAAATTGGAAAATTTTTAAGGGACTTTGAAAAAATTTCAACTGGAATTTTAGCAATTTTTTGACATGAAATTGTAAACATGTGGCCATGGATTTTGAAAATTCTAGAGAGAATTTTAAAAGCTTCAACAGAATTTCAACAATTTTGAGAGGGATTTGAAAAGTTTCAATGGGAATGGGAAGAATTGGGACAAAAATTGGAAAATTTTTAAGGGACTTTGAAAAAATTTCAACTGGAATTTTAGCCATTTTTTGACGTGAAATTGTAAACATGTGGACATGGATTTTGAAAATTCTAGAGAGAATTTTAAAAGCTTCAAGAGAATTTCAACAATTTTGAGAGGGATTTGAAAAGTTTCAATGGGAATGGGAAGAATTGGGACAAAAATTGGAAAATTTTTCAGGGACTTTGAAAAAATTTCAACTGGAATTTTAGCCATTTTTTGACGTGAAATTGTAAACATGTGGACATGGATTTTGAAAATTCTAGAGAGAATTTTAAAAGCTTCAAGAGAATTTCAACAATTTGGAGAGGGATTTGAAAAGTTTCAATGGGAATGGGAAGAATTGGGACAAAAATTGGAAAATTTTTAAGGGACTTTGAAAAAATTTCAACTGGAATTTTAGCCATTTTTTGACGTGAAATTGTAAACATGTTGAAGTGGATTTTGAAAATTCTAGAGAGAATTTTAAAAGCTTCAACAGAATTTCCACAGTTTTGAGAGGGATTTGAAAAGTTTCAATGGGAATGGGAAGAATTGGGACGAAAATTGGAAAATTTTTAAGGGACTTTGAAAAAATTTCAACTGGAATTTTAGCAATTTTGACGTGAAATTGTAAACATGTTGACGTGGATTTTGAAAATTCTAGAGAGAAGTTTCAAACTTTCAAGAGAATTTCAACAATTTTGAGAGGGATTTGAAAAGTTTCAATGGGAATGGGAAGAATTGGGACAAAAATTGGAAAATTTTTAAGGGACTTTGAAAAAATTTCAACTGGAATTTTAGCCATTTTTTGACGTGAAATTGTAAACATGTGGACATGGATTTTGAAAATTCTAGAGAGAATTTTAAAAGCTTCAAGAGAATTTCAACAATTTGGAGAGGGATTTGAAAAGTTTCAATGGGAATGGGAAGAATTGGGACAAAAATTGGAAAATTTTTAAGGGACTTTGAAAAAATTTCAACTGGAATTTTAGCCATTTTTTGACGTGAAATTGTAAACATGTGGCCATGGATTTTTAAAATTTTAGAGAGAATTTTTAAAGCTGCAACAGAATTTCAACAATTTTGAGAGGGATTTGAAAAGTTTCAATGGGAATGGGAAGAATTGGGACAAAAACTGGAAAATTTTTAAGGGACTTTGAAAAAATTTCAACTGGAATTTTAGCCATTTTTTGACGTGAAATTCTAAACATGTGGACATGGATTTTGAAAATTCTAGAGAGAATTTTAAAAGCTTCAAGAGAATTTCAACAATTTTGAGAGGGATTTGAAAAGTTTCAATGGGAATGGGAAGAATTGGGACAAAAATTGGAAAATTTTTCAGGGACTTTGAAAAAATTTCAACTGGAATTTTAGCCATTTTTTGACGTGAAATTCTAAACATGTGGACATGGATTTTGAAAATTCTAGAGAGAATTTTAAAAGCTTCAAGAGAATTTCAACCATTTTGAGAGGGATTTGAAAAGTTTCAATGGGAATGGGAAGAATTGGGACAAAAATTGGAAAATTTTAAGGGACTTTGAAAAAATTTCAACTGGAATTTTAGCCATTTTTTGACGTGAAATTGTAAACATGTGGCCATGGATTTTGAAAATTCTAGAGAGAATTTTAAAAGCTTCAAGAGAATTTCAACAATTTTGAGAGGGATTTGAAAAGTTTCAATGGGAATGGGAAGAATTGGGACAAAAATTGGAAAATTTTTAAGGGACTTTGAAAAAATTTCAACTGGAATTTTAGCCATTTTTTGACGTGAAATTGTAAACATGTGGCCATGGATTTTGAAAATTCTAGAGAGAATTTTAAAAGCTTCAACAGAATTTCAACAATTTTGAGAGGGATTTGAAAAGTTTCAATGGGAATGGGAAGAATTGGGACAAAAATTGGAAAATTTTTAAGGGACTTTGAAAAAATTTCAACTGGAATTTTAGCCATTTTTTGACGTGAAATTGTAAACATGTTGACGTGGATTTTGAAAATTCTAGAGAGAAGTTTCAAACTTTCAATAGGATTTCAACAGTTTTGAGAGGGATTTGAAAAGTTTCAATGGGAATGGGAAGAATTGGGACGAAAATTGGAAAATTTTTAAGGGACTTTGAAAAAATTTCAACTGGAATTTTAGCAATTTTGACGTGAAATTGTAAACATGTGGACATGGATTTTGAAAATTCTAGAGAGAAGTTTCAAACTTTCAATAGGATTTCAACAGTTTTGAGAGGGATTTGAAAAGTTTCAATGGGAATGGGAAGAATTGGGACGAAAATTGGAAAATTTTTAAGGGACTTTGAAAAAATTTCAACTGGAATTTTAGCAATTTTTTGACGTGAAATTGTAAACATGTGGACATGGATTTTGAAAATTCTAGAGAGAATTTTAAAAGCTTCAAGAGAATTTCAACAATTTGAGAGGGATTTGAAAAGTTTCAATGGGAATGGGAAGAATTGGGACAAAAATTGGAAAATTTTTAAGGGACTTTGAAAAAATTTCAACTGGAATTTTAGCAATTTTTTTGACGTGAAATTGTAAACATGTGGACATGGATTTTGAAAATTCTAGAGAGAATTTTAAAAGCTTCAACAGAATTTCAACAATTTTGAGAGGGATTTGAAAGTTTCAATGGGAATGGGAGGAATTGGGACAAAAATTGGAAAATTTTTAAGGGACTTTGAAAAATTTCAACTGGAATTTTAGCAATTTTTTGACGTGAAATTGTAAACATGTGGCCATGGATTTTGAAAATTTTAGAGAGAATTTTAAAAGCTTCAACAGTATTTCAACAATTTTGAGAGGGATTTGAAAAGTTTCAATGGGAATGGGAAGAATTGGGACAAAAATTGGAAAATTTTTAAGGGACTTTGAAAAAATTTCAACTGGAATTTTAGCCATTTTTTGACGTGAAATTGTAAACATGTGGACATGGATTTTGAAAATTCTAGAGAGAATTTTAAAAGCTTCAACAGAATTTCAACAATTTTGAGAGGGATTTGAAAAGTTTCAATGGAATGGGAAGAATTGGGACAAAAATTGGAAAATTTTAAGGGACTTTGAAAAAATTTCAACTGGAATTTTA
This sequence comes from Streptopelia decaocto, assembly GCF_964273445.1. NCBI lineage: Eukaryota > Metazoa > Chordata > Aves > Columbiformes > Columbidae > Streptopelia > Streptopelia decaocto. The sequence continues at coordinate 20,639 of NW_028115747.1, forward strand.
GCCATTTTTTGACGTGAAATTGTAAACATGTGGACATGGATTTTGAAAATTCTAGAGAGAATTTTAAAAGCTTCAACAGAATTTCAACAATTTTGAGAGGGATTTGAAAAGTTTCAATGGGAATGGGAGGAATTGGGACAAAAATTGGAAAATTTTTAAGGGACTTTGAAAAATTTCAACTGGAATTTTAGCAATTTTTTGACGTGAAATTGTAAACATGTGGCCATGGATTTTGAAAATTCTAGAGAGAATTTTAAAAGCTTCAACAGAATTTCAACAATTTTGAGAGGGATTTGAAAGTTTCAATGGGAATGGGAAGAATTGGGACAAAAATTGGAAAATTTTTAAGGGACTTTGAAAAAATTTCAACTGGAATTTTAGCCATTTTTTGACGTGAAATTGTAAACATGTGGACATGGATTTTGAAAATTCTAGAGAGAATTTTAAAAGCTTCAAGAGAATTTCAACAATTTTGAGAGGGATTTGAAAAGTTTCAATGGGAATGGGAAGAATTGGGACAAAAATTGGAAAATTTTTCAGGGACTTTGAAAAAATTTCAACTGGAATTTTAGCCATTTTTTGACGTGAAATTGTAAACATGTGGACATGGATTTTGAAAATTCTAGGAGAGAATTTTAAAAGCTTCAAGAGAATTTCAACAATTTGGAGAGGGATTTGAAAAGTTTCAATGGGAATGGGAAGAATTGGGACAAAAATTGGAAAATTTTTAAGGGACTTTGAAAAAATTTCAACTGGAATTTTAGCCATTTTTTGACGTGAAATTGTAAACATGTTGAAGTGGATTTTGAAAATTCTAGAGAGAATTTTAAAAGCTTCAACAGAATTTCCACAGTTTTGAGAGGGATTTGAAAAGTTTCAATGGGAATGGGAAGAATTGGGACGAAAATTGGAAATTTTTAAGGGACTTTGAAAAAATTTCAACTGGAATTTTAGCAATTTTGACGTGAAATTGTAAACATGTTGACGTGGATTTTGAAAATTCTAGAGAGAAGTTTCAAACTTTCAAGAGAATTTCAACAATTTTGAGAGGATTTGAAAAGTTTCAATGGGAATGGGAAGAATTGGGACAAAAATTGGAAAATTTTTAAGGGACTTTGAAAAAATTTCAACTGGAATTTTAGCCATTTTTTGACGTGAAATTGTAAACATGTGGACATGGATTTTGAAAATTCTAGAGAGAATTTTAAAAGCTTCAAGAGAATTTCAACAATTTTGAGAGGGATTTGAAAAGTTTCAATGGGAATGGGAAGAATTGGGACAAAAATTGGAAAATTTTTAAGGGACTTTGAAAAAATTTCAACTGGAATTTTAGCCATTTTTTGATGTGAAATTGTAAACATGTGGCCATGGATTTTTAAAATTTTAGAGAGAATTTTTAAAGCTGCAACAGAATTTCAACAATTTTGAGAGGGATTTGAAAAGTTTCAATGGGAATGGGAAGAATTGGGACAAAAACTGGAAAATTTTTAAGGGACTTTGAAAAAATTTCAACTGGAATTTTAGCAATTTTGACGTGAAATTGTAAACATTTTGAAGTGGATTTTGAAAATTCTAGAGAGAAGTTTCAAACTTTCAATAGGATTTCCACAGTTTTGAGAGGGATTTCAAAAGTTTCAATGGGAATGGGAAGAATTGGGACAAAAATTGGAAAATTTTTAAGGGACTTTGAAAAAATTTCAACTGGAATTTTAGCAATTTTTTTATGTGAAATTGTAAACATGTGGCCATGGATTTTGAAAATTCTAGAGAGAATTTTAAAAGCTTCAACAGAATTTCAACAATTTTGAGAGGGATTTGAAAAGTTTCAATGGGAATGGGAAGAATTGGGACAAAAATTGGAAAATTTTTAAGGGACTTTGAAAAAATTTCAACTGGAATTTTAGCCATTTTTTGACGTGAAATTCTAAACATGTGGACATGGATTTTGAAAATTCTAGAGAGAATTTTAAAAGCTTCAAGAGAATTTCAACCATTTTGAGAGGGATTTGAAAAGTTTCAATGGGAATGGGAAGAATTGGGACAAAAATTGGAAAATTTTTAAGGGACTTTGAAAAAATTTCAACTGGAATTTTAGCAATTTTTTGACGTGAAATTGTAAACATGTGGACATGGATTTTGAAAGTTCTAGAGAATTTTAAAAGCTTCAAGAGAATTTCAACAATTTTGAGAGGGATTTGAAAAGTTTCAATGGGAATGGGAAGAATTGGGACAAAAATTGGAAAATTTTTCAGGGACTTTGAAAAAATTTCAACTGGAATTTTAGCCATTTTTTGACGTGAAATTGTAAACATGTGGCCATGGATTTTGAAAATTCTAGAGAGAATTTTAAAAGCTTCAAGAGAATTTCAACAATTTTGAGAGGGATTTGAAAAGTTTCAATGGGAATGGGAAGAATTGGGACAAAAATTGGAAAATTTTTAAGGGACTTTGAAAAAATTTCAACTGGAATTTTAGCCATTTTTTGACGTGAAATTGTAAACATGTGGACATGGATTTTGAAAATTCTAGAGAGAATTTTAAAAGCTTCAAGAGAATTTCAACAATTTGGAGAGGGATTTGAAAAGTTTCAATGGGAATGGGAAGAATTGGGACAAAAATTGGAAAATTTTTAAGGGACTTTGAAAAAATTTCAACTGGAATTTTAGCCATTTTTTGACGTGAAATTGTAAACATGTTGAAGTGGATTTTGAAAATTCTAGAGAGAATTTTAAAAGCTTCAACAGAATTTCCACAGTTTTGAGAGGGCTTTGAAAAGTTTCAATGGGAATGGGAAGAATTGGGACGAAAATTGGAAAATTTTTAAGGGACTTTGAAAAAATTTCAACTGGAATTTTAGCAATTTTGACGTGAAATTGTAAACATGTTGACGTGGATTTTGAAAATTCTAGAGAGAAGTTTCAAACTTTCAAGAGAATTTCAACAATTTTGAGAGGGATTTGAAAAGTTTCAATGGGAATGGGAAGAATTGGGACAAAAATTGGAAAATTTTTAAGGGACTTTGAAAAAATTTCAACTGGAATTTTAGCCATTTTTTGACGTGAAATTGTAAACATGTGGACATGGATTTTGAAAATTCTAGAGAGAATTTTAAAAGCTTCAAGAGAATTTCAACAATTTGGAGAGGGATTTGAAAAGTTTCAATGGGAATGGGAAGAATTGGGACAAAAATTGGAAAATTTTTAAGGGACTTTGAAAAAATTTCAACTGGAATTTTAGCCATTTTTTGACGTGAAATTGTAAACATGTGGCCATGGATTTTTAAAATTTTAGAGAGAATTTTTAAAGCTGCAACAGAATTTCAACAATTTTGAGAGGGATTTGAAAAGTTTCAATGGGAATGGGAAGAATTGGGACAAAAACTGGAAAATTTTTAAGGGACTTTGAAAAAATTTCAACTGGAATTTTAGCAATTTTGACGTGAAATTGTAAACATTTTGAAGTGGATTTTGAAAATTCTAGAGAGAAGTTTCAAACTTTCAATAGGATTTCCACAGTTTTGAGAGGGATTTCAAAAGTTTCAATGGGAATGGGAAGAATTGGGACAAAAATTGGAAAATTTTTAAGGGACTTTGAAAAAATTTCAACTGGAATTTTAGCAATTTTGACGTGAAATTGTAAACATGTGGACATGGATTTTGAAAATTCTAGAGAGAAGTTTCAAACTTTCAATAGGATTTCAACAGTTTTGAGAGGGATTTGAAAAGTTTCAATGGGAATGGGAAGAATTGGGACGAAAATTGGAAAATTTTTAAGGGACTTTGAAAAAATTTCAACTGGAATTTTAGCAATTTTTTGACGTGAAATTGTAAACATGTGGACATGGATTTTGAAAATTCTAGAGAGAATTTTAAAAGCTTCAAGAGAATTTCAACAATTTTGAGAGGGATTTGAAAAGTTTCAATGGGAATGGGAAGAATTGGGACAAAAATTGGAAAATTTTTAAGGGACTTTGAAAAAATTTCAACTGGAATTTTAGCAATTTTTTGACGTGAAATTGTAAACATGTGGACATGGATTTTGAAAATTCTAGAGAGAATTTTAAAAGCTTCAACAGAATTTCAACAATTTTGAGAGGGATTTGAAAAGTTTCAATGGGAATGGGAGGAATTGGGACAAAAATTGGAAAATTTTTAAGGGACTTTGAAAAAATTTCAACTGGAATTTTAGCAATTTTTTGACGTGAAATTGTAAACATGTGGCCATGGATTTTGAAATTTTAGAGAGAATTTTAAAAGCTTCAACAGTATTTCAACAATTTTGAGAGGGATTTGAAAAGTTTCAATGGGAATGGGAAGAATTGGGACAAAAATTGGAAAATTTTTAAGGGACTTTGAAAAAATTTCAACTGGAATTTTAGCCATTTTTTGACGTGAAATTGTAAACATGTGGACATGGATTTTGAAAATTCTAGAGAGAATTTTAAAAGCTTCAACAGAATTTCAACAATTTTGAGAGGGATTTGAAAAGTTTCAATGGGAATGGGAAGAATTGGGACAAAAATTGGAAAATTTTTAAGGGACTTTGAAAAAATTTCAACTGGAATTTTAGCCATTTTTTGACGTGAAATTGTAAACATGTGGACATGGATTTTGAAAATTCTAGAGAGAATTTTAAAAGCTTCAACAGAATTTCAACAACTTTGAGAGGGATTTGAAAAGTTTCAATGGGAATGGGAGGAATTGGGACAAAAATTGGAAATTTTTAAGGGACTTTGAAAAAATTTCAACTGGAATTTTAGCAATTTTTTGACGTGAAATTGTAAACATGTGGCCATGGATTTTGAAAATTCTAGAGAGAATTTTAAAAGCTTCAAGAGAATTTCAACAATTTTGAGAGGGATTTGAAAAGTTTCAATGGGAATGGGAAGAATTGGGACAAAAATTGGAAAATTTTTAAGGGACTTTGAAAAAATTTCAACTGGAATTTTAGCCATTTTTTGACGTGAAATTGTAAACATGTGGCCATGGATTTTGAAAATTCTAGAGAGAATTTTAAAAGCTTCAAGAGAATTTCAACAATTTTGAGAGGGATTTGAAAAGTTTCAATGGGAATGGGAAGAATTGGGACAAAAATTGGAAAATTTTTCAGGGACTTTGAAAAAATTTCAACTGGAATTTTAGCCATTTTTTGACGTGAAATTGTAAACATGTGGCCATGGATTTTGAAAATTCTAGAGAGAATTTTAAAAGCTTCAAGAGAATTTCAACAATTTGGAGAGGGATTTGAAAAGTTTCAATGGGAATGGGAAGAATTGGGACAAAAATTGGAAAATTTTTAAGGGACTTTGAAAAAATTTCAACTGGAATTTTAGCCATTTTTTGACGTGAAATTCTAAACATGTGGACATGGATTTTGAAAATTCTAGAGAGAATTTAAAAGCTTCAAGAGAATTTCAACCATTTTGAGAGGGATTTGAAAAGTTTCAATGGGAATGGGAAGAATTGGGACAAAATTGGAAAATTTTTAAGGGACTTTGAAAAAATTTCAACTGGAATTTTAGCAATTTTTTGACGTGAAATTGTAAACATGTGGACATGGATTTTGAAAGTTCTAGAGAATTTTAAAAGCTTCAAGAGAATTTCAACAATTTGGAGAGGGATTTGAAAAGTTTCAATGGGAATGGGAAGAATTGGGACAAAAATTGGAAAATTTTTAAGGGACTTTGAAAAAATTTCAACTGGAATTTTAGCCATTTTTTGACGTGAAATTGTAAACATGTGGCCATGGATTTTGAAAATTCTAGAGAGAATTTTAAAAGCTTCAAGAGAATTTCAACAATTTTGAGAGGGATTTGAAAAGTTTCAATGGGAATGGGAAGAATTGGGACAAAAATTGGAAAATTTTTCAGGGACTTTGAAAAAATTTCAACTGGAATTTTAGCCATTTTTTGACGTGAAATTGTAAACATGTGGACATGGATTTTGAAAATTCTAGAGAGAATTTTAAAAGCTTCAAGAGAATTTCAACAATTTGGAGAGGGATTTGAAAAGTTTCAATGGGAATGGGAAGAATTGGGACAAAAATTGGAAAATTTTTAAGGGACTTTGAAAAAATTTCAACTGGAATTTTAGCCATTTTTTGACGTGAAATTGTAAACATGTTGAAGTGGATTTTGAAAATTCTAGAGAGAATTTTAAAAGCTTCAACAGAATTTCCACAGTTTTGAGAGGGCTTTGAAAAGTTTCAATGGGAATGGGAAGAATTGGACGAAAATTGGAAAATTTTTAAGGGACTTTGAAAAAATTTCAACTGGAATTTTAGCAATTTTGACGTGAAATTGTAAACATGTTGACGTGGATTTTGAAAATTCTAGAGAGAAGTTTCAAACTTTCAAGAGAATTTCAACAATTTTGAGAGGGATTTGAAAAGTTTCAATGGGAATGGGAAGAATTGGGACAAAAATTGGAAAATTTTTAAGGGACTTTGAAAAAATTTCAACTGGAATTTTAGCCATTTTTTGACGTGAAATTGTAAACATGTGGACATGGATTTTGAAAATTCTAGAGAGAATTTTAAAAGCTTCAAGAGAATTTCAACAATTTGGAGAGGGATTTGAAAAGTTTCAATGGGAATGGGAAGAATTGGGACAAAAATTGGAAAATTTTTAAGGGACTTTGAAAAAATTTCAACTGGAATTTTAGCCATTTTTTGACGTGAAATTGTAAACATGTGGCCATGGATTTTTAAAATTTTAGAGAGAATTTTTAAAGCTGCAACAGAATTTCAACAATTTTGAGAGGGATTTGAAAAGTTTCAATGGGAATGGGAAGAATTGGGACAAAAACTGGAAAATTTTTAAGGGACTTTGAAAAAATTTCAACTGGAATTTTAGCAATTTTGACGTGAAATTGTAAACATTTTGAAGTGGATTTTGAAAATTCTAGAGAGAAGTTTCAAACTTTCAATAGGATTTCCACAGTTTTGAGAGGGATTTCAAAAGTTTCAATGGGAATGGGAAGAATTGGGACAAAAATTGGAAAATTTTTAAGGGACTTTGAAAAAATTTCAACTGGAATTTTAGCAATTTTGACGTGAAATTGTAAACATGTGGACATGGATTTTGAAAATTCTAGAGAGAAGTTTCAAACTTTCAATAGGATTTCAACAGTTTTGAGAGGGATTTGAAAAGTTTCAATGGGAATGGGAAGAATTGGGACGAAAATTGGAAAATTTTTAAGGGACTTTGAAAAAATTTCAACTGGAATTTTAGCAATTTTTTGACGTGAAATTGTAAACATGTGGACATGGATTTTGAAAATTCTAGAGAGAATTTTAAAAGCTTCAAGAGAATTTCAACAATTTTGAGAGGGATTTGAAAAGTTTCAATGGGAATGGGAAGAATTGGGACAAAAATTGGAAAATTTTTAAGGGACTTTGAAAAAATTTCAACTGGAATTTTAGCAATTTTTTGACGTGAAATTGTAAACATGTGGACATGGATTTTGAAAATTCTAGAGAGAATTTTAAAAGCTTCAACAGAATTTCAACAATTTTGAGAGGGATTTGAAAAGTTTCAATGGGAATGGGAGGAATTGGGACAAAAATTGGAAAATTTTTAAGGGACTTTGAAAAAATTTCAACTGGAATTTTAGCAATTTTTTGACGTGAAATTGTAAACATGTGGCCATGGATTTTGAAAATTTTAGAGAGAATTTTAAAAGCTTCAACAGTATTTCAACAATTTTGAGAGGGATTTGAAAAGTTTCAATGGGAATGGGAAGAATTGGGACAAAAATTGGAAAATTTTTAAGGGACTTTGAAAAAATTTCAACTGGAATTTTAGCCATTTTTTGACGTGAAATTGTAAACATGTGGACATGGATTTTGAAAATTCTAGAGAGAATTTTAAAAGCTTCAACAGAATTTCAACAATTTTGAGAGGGATTTGAAAAGTTTCAATGGGAATGGGAAGAATTGGGACAAAAATTGGAAAATTTTTAAGGGACTTTGAAAAAATTTCAACTGGAATTTTAGCCATTTTTTGACGTGAAATTGTAAACATGTGGACATGGATTTTGAAAATTCTAGAGAGAATTTTAAAAGCTTCAACAGAATTTCAACAATTTTGAGAGGGATTTGAAAAGTTTCAATGGGAATGGGAGGAATTGGGACAAAAATTGGAAAATTTTTAAGGGACTTTGAAAAAATTTCAACTGGAATTTTAGCAATTTTTTGACGTGAAATTGTAAACATGTGGCCATGGATTTTGAAAATTCTAGAGAGAATTTTAAAAGCTTCAAGAGAATTTCAACAATTTTGAGAGGGATTTGAAAAGTTTCAATGGGAATGGGAAGAATTGGGACAAAAATTGGAAAATTTTTAAGGGACTTTGAAAAAATTTCAACTGGAATTTTAGCCATTTTTTGACGTGAAATTGTAAACATGTGGCCATGGATTTTGAAAATTCTAGAGAGAATTTTAAAAGCTTCAAGAGAATTTCAACAATTTTGAGAGGGATTTGAAAAGTTTCAATGGGAATGGGAAGAATTGGGACAAAAATTGGAAAATTTTTCAGGGACTTTGAAAAAATTTCAACTGGAATTTTAGCCATTTTTTGACGTGAAATTGTAAACATGTGGACATGGATTTTGAAAATTCTAGAGAGAATTTTAAAAGCTTCAAGAGAATTTCAACAATTTGGAGAGGGATTTGAAAAGTTTCAATGGGAATGGGAAGAATTGGGACAAAAATTGGAAAATTTTTAAGGGACTTTGAAAAAATTTCAACTGGAATTTTAGCCATTTTTTGACGTGAAATTGTAAACATGTTGAAGTGGATTTTGAAAATTCTAGAGAGAATTTTAAAAGCTTCAACAGAATTTCCACAGTTTTGAGAGGGATTTGAAAAGTTTCAATGGGAATGGGAAGAATTGGGACGAAAATTGGAAAATTTTTAAGGGACTTTGAAAAAATTTCAACTGGAATTTTAGCAATTTTGACGTGAAATTGTAAACATGTTGACGTGGATTTTGAAAATTCTAGAGAGAAGTTTCAAACTTTCAAGAGAATTTCAACAATTTTGAGAGGGATTTGAAAAGTTTCAATGGGAATGGGAAGAATTGGGACAAAAATTGGAAAATTTTTAAGGGACTTTGAAAAAATTTCAACTGGAATTTTAGCCATTTTTTGACGTGAAATTGTAAACATGTGGACATGGATTTTGAAAATTCTAGAGAGAATTTTAAAAGCTTCAAGAGAATTTCAACAATTTGGAGAGGGATTTGAAAAGTTTCAATGGGAATGGGAAGAATTGGGACAAAAATTGGAAAATTTTTAAGGGACTTTGAAAAAATTTCAACTGGAATTTTAGCCATTTTTTGACGTGAAATTGTAAACATGTGGCCATGGATTTTTAAAATTTTAGAGAGAATTTTTAAAGCTGCAACAGAATTTCAACAATTTTGAGAGGGATTTGAAAAGTTTCAATGGGAATGGGAAGAATTGGGACAAAAACTGGAAAATTTTTAAGGGACTTTGAAAAAATTTCAACTGGAATTTTAGCCATTTTTTGACGTGAAATTGTAAACATGTGGACATGGATTTTGAAAATTCTAGAGAGAAGTTTCAAAATTTCAATAGGATTTCCACAGTTTTGAGAGGGATTTCAAAAGTTTCAATGGGAATGGGAAGAATTGGGACAAAAATTGGAAAATTTTTAAGGGACTTTGAAAAAATTTCAACTGGAATTTTAGCAATTTTTTTATGTGAAATTGTAAACATGTGGCCATGGATTTTGAAAATTCTAGAGAGAATTTTAAAAGCTTCAAGAGAATTTCAACAATTTGGAGAGGGATTTGAAAAGTTTCAATGGGAATGGGAAGAATTGGGACAAAAATTGGAAAATTTTTAAGGGACTTGGAAAAAATTTCAACTGGAATTTTAGCCATTTTTTGACGTGAAATTCTAAACATGTGGACATGGATTTTGAAAATTCTAGAGAGAATTTTAAAAGCTTCAAGAGAATTTCAACCATTTTGAGAGGGATTTGAAAAGTTTCAATGGGAATGGGAAGAATTGGGACAAAAATTGGAAAATTTTTAAGGGACTTTGAAAAAATTTCAACTGGAATTTTAGCAATTTTTTGACGTGAAATTGTAAACATGTGGACATGGATTTTGAAAGTTCTAGAGAATTTTAAAAGCTTCAAGAGAATTTCAACAATTTTGAGAGGGATTTGAAAAGTTTCAATGGGAATGGGAAGAATTGGGACAAAAATTGGAAAATTTTTAAGGGACTTTGAAAAAATTTCAACTGGAATTTTAGCCATTTTTTGACGTGAAATTGTAAACATGTGGCCATGGATTTTGAAAATTCTAGAGAGAATTTTAAAAGCTTCAAGAGAATTTCAACAATTTTGAGAGGGATTTGAAAAGTTTCAATGGGAATGGGAAGAATTGGGACGAAAATTGGAAAATTTTTAAGGGACTTTGAAAAAATTTCAACTGGAATTTTAGCAATTTTTTGACGTGAAATTGTAAACATGTTGACGTGGATTTTGAAAATTCTATAGAGAAGTTTCAAACTTTCAATAGGATTTCAACAGTTTTGAGAGGGATTTGAAAAGTTTCAATGGGAATGGGAAGAATTGGGACGAAAATTGGAAAATTTTTAAGGGACTTTGAAAAAATTTCAACTGGAATTTTAGCAATTTTTTGACGTGAAATTGTAAACATGTGGACATGGATTTTGAAAATTCTAGAGAGAATTTTAAAAGCTTCAAGAGAATTTCAACAATTTTGAGAGGGATTTGAAAAGTTTCAATGGGAATGGGAAGAATTGGGACAAAAATTGGAAAATTTTTAGGGGACTTTGAAAAAATTTCAACTGGAATTTTAGCCATTTTTTGACGTGAAATTGTAAACATGTGGACATGGATTTTGAAAATTCTAGAGAGAATTTTAAAAGCTTCAACAGAATTTCAACAATTTTGAGAGGGATTTGAAAAGTTTCAATGGGAATGGGAGGAATTGGGACAAAAATTGGAAAATTTTTAAGGGACTTTGAAAAGATTTCAACTGGAATTTTAGCAATTTTTTGACGTGAAATTGTAAACATGTGGACATGGATTTTGAAAATTTTAGAGAGAATTTTAAAAGCTTCAACAGAATTTCAACAATTTTGAGAGGGATTTGAAAAGTTTCAATGGGAATTGGAAGAATTGGGACAAAAATTGGAAAATTTTTAAGGGACTTTGAAAAAATTTCAACTGGAATTTTAGCCATTTTTTGACGTGAAATTGTAAACATGTGGCCATGGATTTTGAAAATTCTAGAGAGAATTTTAAAAGCTTCAAGAGAATTTCAACAATTTTGAGAGGGATTTGAAAAGTTTCAATGGGAATGGGAAGAATTGGGACAAAAATTGGAAAATTTTTAAGGGACTTTGAAAAAATTTCAACTGGAATTTTAGCCATTTTTTGACGTGAAATTGTAAACCTGTGGACATGGATTTTGAAAATTCTAGAGAGAATTTTAAAAGCTTCAAGAGAATTTCAACAATTTTGAGAGGGATTTGAAAAGTTTCAATGGGAATGGGAAGAATTGGGACAAAAATTGGAAAATTGTTAAGGGACTTTGAAAAAATTTCAACTGGAATTTTAGCCATTTTTTGACGTGAAATTGTAAACATGTGGCCATGGATTTTGAAAATTCTAGAGAGAATTTTAAAAGCTTCAACAGAATTTCAACAGTTTTGAGAGGGATTTGAAAAGTTTCAATGGGAATGGGAAGAATTGGGACGAAAATTGGAAAATTTTTAAGGGACTTTGAAAAAATTTCAACTGGAATTTTAGCAATTTTGACGTGAAATTGTAAACATGTTGACGTGGATTTTGAAAATTCTAGAGAGAAGTTTCAAACTTTCAATAGGATTTCAACAGTTTTGAGAGGGATTTGAAAAGTTTCAATGGGAATGGGAAGAATTGGGACGAAAATTGGAAAATTTTTAAGGGACTTTGAAAAAATTTCAACTGGAATTTTAGCCATTTTTTGACGTGAAATTGTAAACCTGTGGACATGGATTTTGAAAATTCTAGAGAGAATTTTAAAAGCTTCAAGAGAATTTCAACAATTTTGAGAGGGATTTGAAAAGTTTCAATGGGAATGGGAAGAATTGGGACAAAAATTGGAAAATTTTTAGGGGACTTTGAAAAAATTTCAACTGGAATTTTAGCAATTTTTTGACGTGAAATTGTAAACATGTGGACATGGATTTTGAAAATTCTAGAGAGAATTTTAAAAGCTTCAACAGAATTTCAACAATTTTGAGAGGGATTTGAAAAGTTTCAATGGGAATGGGAGGAATTGGGACAAAAATTGGAAAATTTTTAAGGGACTTTGAAAAAATTTCAACTGGAATTTTAGCAATTTTTTGACGTGAAATTGTAAACATGTGGACATGGATTTTGAAAATTTTAGAGAGAATTTTAAAAGCTTCAACAGAATTTCAACAATTTTGAGAGGGATTTGAAAAGTTTCAATGGGAATGGGAAGAATTGGGACAAAAATTGGAAAATTTTTAAGGGACTTTGAAAAAATTTCAACTGGAATTTTAGCCATTTTTTTACGTGAAATTGTAAACATGTGGACATGGATTTTGAAAATTCTAGAGAGAATTTTAAAAGCTTCAAGAGAATTTCAACAATTTTGAGAGGGATTTGAAAAGTTTCAATGGGAATGGGAAGAATTGGGACAAAAATTGGAAAATTGTTAAGGGACTTTGAAAAAATTTCAACTGGAATTTTAGCCATTTTTTGACGTGAAATTGTAAACATGTGGCCATGGATTTTGAAAATTCTAGAGAGAATTTTTAAAAGCTTCAACAGAATTTCAACAATTTTGAGAGGGATTTGAAAAGTTTCAATGGGAATGGGAAGAATTGGGACGAAAATTGGAAAATTTTTAAGGGACTTTGAAAAAATTTCAACTGGAATTTTAGCAATTTTGACGTGAAATTGTAAATATGTTGACGTGGATTTTGAAAATTCTAGAGAGAATTTTAAAAGCTTCAACAGAATTTCCACAGTTTTGAGAGGGATTTGAAAAGTTTCAATGGGAATGGGAAGAATTGGGACGAAAATTGGAAAATTTTTAAGGGACTTTGAAAAAATTTCAACTGGAATTTTAGCAATTTTGACGTGAAATTGTAAACATGTTGACGTGGATTTTGAAAATTCTAGAGAGAAGTTTCAAACTTTCAAGAGAATTTCAACAATTTTGAGAGGGATTTGAAAAGTTTCAATGGGAATGGGAAGAATTGGGACAAAAATTGGAAAATTTTTAAGGGACTTTGAAAAAATTTCAACTGGAATTTTAGCCATTTTTTGACGTGAAATTGTAAACATGTGGACATGGATTTTGAAAATTCTAGAGAGAATTTTAAAAGCTTCAAGAGAATTTCAACAATTTGGAGAGGGATTTGAAAAGTTTCAATGGGAATGGGAAGAATTGGGACAAAAATTGGAAAATTTTTAAGGGACTTTGAAAAAATTTCA
>NW_028115746.1:0-71146 GCF_964273445.1 Streptopelia decaocto
GTCAAAAAATGGCTAAAATTCCAGTTGAAATTTTTTCAAAGTCCCTTAAAAATTTTCCAATTTTTGTCCCAATTCTTCCCATTCCCATTGAAACTTTTCAAATCCCTCTCAAAATTGTTGAAATTCTGTTGAAGCTTTTAAAATTCTCTCTAGAATTTTCAAAATCCATGTCCACATGTTTACAATTTCACGTCAAAAAATGGCTAAAATTCCAGTTGAAATTTTTTCAAAGTCCCTTAAAAATTTTCCAATTTTTGTCCCAATTCTTCCCATTCCCATTGAAACTTTTCAAATCCCTCTCCAAATTATTGAAATTCTCTTGAAGCTTTTAAAAGTCTCTCTAGAATTTTCAAATCCATGGCCACATGTTTACAATTTCACATTAAAAAATGGCTAAAATTCCAGTTGAAATTTTTTCAAAGTCCCTTAAAAATTTTCCAATTTTTGTCCCAATTCTTCCCATTCCCATTGAAACTTTTCAAATCCCTCTCCAAATTGTTGAAATTCTCTTGAAGCTTTTAAAATTCTCTCTAGAATTTTCAAATCCATGGCCACATGTTTACAATTTCACGTCAAAAAATTGCTAAAATTCCAGTTGAAATTTTTTCTAAGTCCCTTAAAAGTTTTCCAATTTTTTGTCCCAATTCTTCCCATTCCCATTGAAACTTTTCAAATCCCTCTCAAAATTGTTGAAATTCTCTTGAAGCTTTTAAAATTCTCTCTAGAATTTTCAAAATCCATGGCCACATGTTTACAATTTCACGTCAAAAAATGGCTAAAATTCCAGTTGAAATTTTTTCAAAGTCCCTTAAAAATTTTCCAATTTTTGTCCCAATTCTTCCCATTCCCATTGAAACGTTTCAAATCCCTCTCAAAATGGTTGAAATTCTCTTGAAGCTTTTAAAATTCTCTCTAGAATTTTCAAAATCCATGTCCACATGTTTACAATTTCACATTAAAAAATGGCTAAAATTCCAGTTGAAATTTTTTCAAAGTCCCTTAAAAATTTTCCAATTTTTGTCCCAATTCTTCCCATTCCCATTGAAACTTTTCAAATCCCTCTCCAAATTGTTGAAATTCTCTTGAAGCTTTTAAAATTCTCTCTAGAATTTTCAAAATCCATGGCCACATGTTTACAATTTCACGTCAAAAAATTGCTAAAATTCCAGTTGAAATTTTTTCAAAGTCCCTTAAAATTTTCCAATTTTTGTCCCAATTCTTCCCATTCCCATTGAAACTTTTCAAATCCCTCTCAAAATTGTTGAAATTCTCTTGAAGCTTTTAAAATTCTCTCTAGAATTTTCAAAATCCATGGCCACATGTTTACAATTTCACGTCAAAAAATTGCTAAAATTCCAGTTGAAATTTTTTCAAAGTCCCTTAAAAATTTTCCAATTTTTGTCCCAATTCTTCCCATTCCCATTGAAACTTTTCAAATCCCTCTCCAAATTGTTGAAATTCTCTTGAAGCTTTTAAAATTCTCTCTAGAATTTTCAAAATCCATGTCCACATGTTTACAATTTCACGTCAAAAAATGGCTAAATTCCAGTTGAAATTTTTTCAAAGTCCCTTAAAATTTTCCAATTTTTGTCCCAATTCTTCCCATTCCCATTGAAACTTTTCAAATCCCTCTCAAAATTGTTGAAATTCTGTTGAAGCTTTTAAAATTCTCTCTAGAATTTTCAAAATCCATGTCCACATGTTTACAATTTCACGTCAAAAATGGCTAAAATTCCAGTTGAAATTTTTTCAAAGTCCCTTAAAAATTTTCCAATTTTTGTCCCAATTCTTCCCATTCCCATTGAAACTTTTCAAATCCCTCTCCAAATTATTGAAATTCTCTTGAAGCTTTTAAAAGTCTCTCTAGAATTTTTCAAAATCCATGGCCACATGTTTACAATTTCACGTCAAAAAATGGCTAAAATTCCAGTTGAAATTTTTTCAAAGTCCCTTAAAAATTTTCCAATTTTGTCCCAATTCTTCCCATTCCCATTGAAACTTTTCAAATCCCTCTCCAAATTGTTGAAATTCTCTTGAAGCTTTTAAAATTCTCTCTAGAATTTTCAAAATCCATGGCCACATGTTTACAATTTCACGTCAAAAAATGGCTAAAATTCAGTTGAAATTTTTTCAAAGTCCCTTAAAAATTTTCCAATTTTGTCCCAATTCTTCCCATTCCCATTGAAACTTTTCAAATCCCTCTCAAAATTGTTGAAATTCTCTTGAAGCTTTTAAAATTCTCTCTAGAATTTTCAAAATCCATGTCCACATGTTTACAATTTCACGTCAAAAAATGGCTAAAATTCCAGTTGAAATTTTTTCAAAGTCCCTTAAAAATTTTCCAATTTTTGTCCCAATTCTTCCCATTCCCATTGAAACTTTTCAAATTCCTCTCAAAATTGTTGAAATTCTGTTGAAGCTTTTAAAATTCTCTCTAGAATTTTCAAAATCCATGTCCACATGTTTACAATTTCACGTCAAAAATTGCTAAAATTCCAGTTGAAATTTTTTCAAAGTCCCTTAAAAATTTTCCAATTTTTGTCCCAATTCTTCCCATTCCCATTGAAACTTTTCAAATCCCTCTCCAAATTGTTGAAATTCTCTTGAAGCTTTTAAAATTCTCTCTAGAATTTTCAAAATCCATGGCCACATGTTTACAATTTCACGTCAAAAAATTGCTAAAATTCCAGTTGAAATTTTTTCAAAGTCCCTTAAAAGTTTTCCAATTTTTGTCCCAATTCTTCCCATTCCCATTGAAACTTTTCAAATCCCTCTCAAAATTGTTGAAATTCTGTTGAAGCTTTTAAAATTCTCTCTAGAATTTTCAAAATCCATGGCCACATGTTTACAATTTCACGTCAAAAAATGGCTAAAATTCCAGTTGAAATTTTTTCAAAGTCCCTTAAAATTTTCCAATTTTTGTCCCAATTCTTCCCATTCCCATTGAAACTTTTCAAATCCCTCTCAAAATTGTTGAAATTCTCCTGAAGCTTTTAAAATTCTCTCTAGAATTTTCAAAATCCATGTCCACATGTTTACAATTTCACGTCAAAAAATTGCTAAAATTCCAGTTGAAATTTTTCAAAGTCCCTTAAAAATTTTCCAATTTTTGTCCCAATTCTTCCCATTCCCATTGAAACTTTTCAAATCCCTCTCCAAATTATTGAAATTCTGTTAAAGCTTTTAAAATTCTCTCTAGAATTTTCAAAATCCATGGCCACATGTTTACAATTTCACGTCAAAAAATGGCTAAAATTCCAGTTGAAATTTTTTCAAAGTCCCTTAAAAATTTTCCAATTTTTGTCCCAATTCTTCCCATTCCCATTGAAACTTTTCAAATCCCTCTCAAAATTGTTGAAATTCTCTTGAAGCTTTTAAAATTCTCTCTAGAATTTTCAAAATCCATGTCCACATGTTTACAATTTCACGTCAAAAATGGCTAAAATTCCAGTTGAAATTTTTTCAAAGTCCCTTAAAAATTTTCCAATTTTTGTCCCAATTCTTCCCATTCCCATTGAAACTTTTCAAATCCCTCTCAAAATTGTTGAAAGTCTCCTGAAGCTTTTAAAATTCTCTCTAGAATTTTCAAAATCCATGTCCACATGTTTACAATTTCACGTCAAAAATGGCTAAAATTCCAGTTGAAATTTTTTCAAAGTCCCTTAAAAATTTTCCAATTTTTGTCCCAATTCTTCCCATTCCCATTGAAACTTTTCAAATCCCTCTCCAAATTATTGAAATTCTCTTGAAGCTTTTAAAAGTCTCTCTAGAATTTTCAAAATCCATGGCCACATGTTTACAATTTCACGACAAAAAATTGCTAAAATTCCAGTTGAAATTTTTTCAAAGTCCCTTAAAAATTTTCCAATTTTTGTCCCAATTCTTCCCATTCCCATTGAAACTTTTCAAATCCCTCTCAAAATTGTTGAAATTCTGTTGAAGCTTTTAAATTCTCTCTAGAATTTTCAAAATCCATGGCCACATGTTTACAATTTCACATAAAAAAATGGCTAAAATTCCAGTTGAAATTTTTTCAAAGTCCCTTAAAAATTTTCCAATTTTTGTCCCAATTCTTCCCATTCCCATTGAAACTTTTCAAAATCCCTCTCAAAATTGTTGAAATTCTGTTGAAGCTTTTAAAATTCTCTCTAGAATTTTCAAAATCCATGTCCACATGTTTACAATTTCACGTCAAAAAATGGCTAAAATTCCAGTTGAAATTTTTTCAAAGTCCCTTAAAAGTTTTCCAATTTTTGTCCCAATTCTTCCCATTCCCATTGAAACTTTTCAAATCCCTCTCAAAATTGTTGAAATTCTCTTGAAGCTTTTAAAATTCTCTCTAGAATTTTCAAAATCCATGGCCACATGTTTACAATTTCACGTAAAAAAATTGCTAAAATTCTAGCTGAAATTTTTTCAAAGTCCCTTAAAAATTTTCCAATTTTTGTCCCAATTCTTCCCATTCCCATTGAAACTTTTCAAATCCCTCTCAAAATTGTTGAAATTCTCTTGAAGCTTTTAAAATTCTCTCTAGAATTTTCAAAATCCATGTCCACATGTTTACAATTTCACGTCAAAAATGGCTAAAATTCCAGTTGAAATTTTTTCAAAGTCCCTTAAAAATTTTCCAATTTTTGTCCCAATTCTTCCCATTCCCATTGAAACTTTTCAAATCCCTCTCAAAATTGTTGAAATTCTCTTGAAGCTTTTAAAATTCTCTCTAGAATTTTCAAAATCCATGTCCACATGTTTACAATTTCACGTCAAAAAATGGCTAAAATTCCAGTTGAAATTTTTTCAAAGTCCCTTAAAAATTTTCCAATTTTTGTCCCAATTCTTCCCATTCCCATTGAAACTTTTCAAATCCCTCTCCAAATTATTGAAATTCTCTTGAAGCTTTTAAAAGTCTCTCTAGAATTTTCAAAATCCATGGCCACATGTTTACAATTTCACGACAAAAAATTGCTAAAATTCCAGTTGAAATTTTTTCAAAGTCCCTTAAAATTTTCCAATTTTTGTCCCAATTCTTCCCATTCCCATTGAAACTTTTCAAATCCCTCTCAAAATTGTTGAAATTCTGTTGAAGCTTTTAAAATTCTCTCTAGAATTTTCAAAATCCACTTCAAAATGTTTACAATTTCACGTCAAAAAATGGCTAAAATTCCAGTTGAAATTTTTTCAAAGTCCCTTAAAAATTTTCCAATTTTTGTCCCAATTCTTCCCATTCCCATTGAAACTTTTCAAATCCCTCTCAAAATTGTTGAAATTCTCCTGAAGCTTTTAAAATTCTCTCTAGAATTTTCAAAATCCATGTCCACATGTTTACAATTTCACGTCAAAAAATGGCTAAAATTCCAGTTGAAATTTTTTCAAAGTCCTTAAAAATTTTCCAATTTTTGTCCCAATTCTTCCCATTCCCATTGAAACTTTTCAAATCCCTCTCCAAATTGTTGAAATTCTGTTGAAGCTTTTAAAATTCTCTCTAGAATTTTCAAAATCCATGGCCACATGTTTACAATTTCACGACAAAAAATTGCTAAAATTCCAGTTGAAATTTTTTCAAAGTCCCTTAAAAGTTTTCCAATTTTTGTCCCAATTCTTCCCATTCCCATTGAAACTTTTCAAATCCCTCTCAAAATTGTTGAAATTCTCTTGAAGCTTTTAAAATTCTCTCTAGAATTTTCAAAATCCATGGCCACATGTTTACAATTTCACGTCAAAAAATGGCTAAAATTCCAGTTGAAATTTTTTCAAAGTCCCTTAAAAATTTTCCAATTTTTGTCCCAATTCTTCCCATTCCCATTGAAACTTTTCAAATCCCTCTCCAAATTATTGAAATTCTCTTGAAGCTTTTAAAAGTCTCTCTAGAATTTTCAAAATCCATGGCCACATGTTTACAATTTCATGACAAAAAATTGCTAAAATTCCAGTTGAAATTTTTTCAAAGTCCCTTAAAATTTTCCAATTTTTGTCCCAATTCTTCCCATTCCCATTGAAACTTTTCAAATCCCTCTCAAAATTGTTGAAATTCTGTTGAAGCTTTTAAAATTCTCTCTAGAATTTTCAAAATCCACTTCAAAATGTTTACAATTTCACGTCAAAAAATGGCTAAAATTCCAGTTGAAATTTTTTCAAAGTCCCTTAAAAATTTTCCAATTTTTGTCCCAATTCTTCCCATTCCCATTGAAACTTTTCAAATCCCTCTCCAAATTGTTGAAATTCTCTTGAAGCTTTTAAAATTCTCTCTAGAATTTTCAAAATCCATGGCTACATGTTTACAATTTCACGTCAAAAAATTGCTAAAATTCCAGTTGAAATTTTTTCAAAGTCCCTTAAAAGTTTTCCAATTTTTGTCCCAATTCTTCCCATTCCCATTGAAACTTTTCAAATCCCTCTCAAAATTGTTGAAATTCTCTTGAAGCTTTTAAAATTCTCTCTAGAATTTTCAAAATCCATGGCCACATGTTTACAATTTCACGTCAAAAAATTGCTAAAATTCCAGTTGAAATTTTTTCAAAGTCCCTTAAAAGTTTTCCAATTTTTGTCCCAATTCTTCCCATTCCCATTGAAACTTTTCAAATCCCTCTCAAAATTGTTGAAATTCTCTTGAAGCTTTAAAATTCTCTCTAGAATTTTCAAAATCCATGTCCACATGTTACAATTTCACGTCAAAAATGGCTAAAATTCCAGTTGAAATTTTTTCAAAGTCCCTTAAAAATTTTCCAATTTTTGTCCCAATTCTTCCCATTCCCATTGAAACTTTTCAAATCCCTCTCAAAATTGTTGAAATTCTCTTGAAGCTTTTAAAATTCTCTCTAGAATTTTCAAAATCCATGTCCACATGTTTACAATTTCACGTCAAAAAATGGCTAAAATTCCAGTTGAAATTTTTTCAAAGTCCCTAAAAATTTTCCAATTTTTGTCCCAATTCTTCCATTCCCATTGAAACTTTTCAAATCCCTCTCCAAATTATTGAAATTCTCTTGAAGCTTTTAAAAGTCTCTCTAGAATTTTCAAAATCCATGGCCACATGTTTACAATTTCACGTCAAAAAATGGCTAAAATTCCAGTTGAAATTTTTTCAAAGTCCCTTAAAATTTTCCAATTTTTGTCCCAATTCTTCCCATTCCCATTGAAACTTTTCAAATCCCTCTCAAAATTGTTGAAATTCTGTTGAAGCTTTTAAAATTCTCTCTAGAATTTTCAAAATCCATGGCCACATGTTTACAATTTCACGTCAAAAAATGGCTAAAATTCCAGTTGAAATTTTTTCAAAGTCCCTTAAAAATTTTCCAATTTTTGTCCCAATTCTTCCCATTCCCATTGAAACTTTTCAAATCCCTCTCAAAATTGTTGAAATTCTGTTGAAGCTTTTAAAATTCTCTCTAGAATTTTCAAAATCCATGTCCACATGTTTACAATTTCACGACAAAAAATGGCTAAAATTCCAGTTGAAATTTTTTCAAAGTCCCTTAAAATTTTCCAATTTTTGTTCCAATTCTTCCCATTCCATTGAAACTTTTCAAATTCCTCTCAAAATTGTTGAAATTCTGTTGAAGCTTTTAAAATTCTCTCTAGAATTTTCAAAATCCATGTCCACATGTTTACAATTTCACGTAAAAAAATTGCTAAAATTCCAGTTGAAATTTTTTCAAAGTCCCTTAAAAATTTTCCAATTTTTGTCCCAATTCTTCCCATTCCCATTGAAACTTTTCAAATCCCTCTCAAAATTGTTGAAATTCTCTTGAAGCTTTTAAAATTCTCTCTAGAATTTTCAAAATCCATGTCCACATGTTTACAAGTTCACGACAAAAAATGGCTAAAATTCCAGTTGAAATTTTTTCAAAGTCCCTTAAAAATTTTCCAATTTTTGTCCCAATTCTTCCCATTCCCATTGAAACTTTTCAAATCCCTCTCCAAATTGTTGAAATTCTCTTGAAGCTTTTAAAATTCTCTCTAGAATTTTCAAAATCCATGTCCACATGTTTACAATTTCACGTCAAAAAATGGCTAAAATTCCAGTTGAAATTTTTTCAAAGTCCCTTAAAATTTTCCAATTTTTGTCCCAATTCTTCCCATTCCCATTGAAACTTTTCAAATCCCTCTCAAAATTGTTGAAATTCTGTTGAAGCTTTTAAAATTCTCTCTAGAATTTTCAAAATCCACTTCAAAATGTTTACAATTTCACGTCAAAAAATGGCTAAAATTCCAGTTGAAATTTTTTCAAAGTCCCTTAAAAATTTTCCAATTTTTGTCCCAATTCTTCCCATTCCCATTGAAACTTTTCAAATCCCTCTCAAAATTGTTGAAATTCTCTTGAAGCTTTTAAAATTCTCTCTAGAATTTTCAAAATCCATGTCCACATGTTTACAATTTCACGTCAAAAAATGGCTAAAATTCCAGTTGAAATTTTTTCAAAGTCCCTTAAAAATTTTCCAATTTTTGTCCCAATTCTTCCCATTCCCATTGAAACTTTTCAAATCCCTCTCCAAATTATTGAAATTCTGTTGAAGCTTTTAAAATTCTCTCTAGAATTTTCAAAATCCATGGCCACATGTTTACAATTTCACGACAAAAAATTGCTAAAATTCCAGTTGAAATTTTTTCAAAGTCCCTTAAAAGTTTTCCAATTTTTGTCCCAATTCTTCCCATTCCCATTGAAACTTTTCAAATCCCTCTCAAAATTGTTGAAATTCTCTTGAAGCTTTTAAAATTCTCTCTAGAATTTTCAAAATCCATGTCCACATGTTTACAATTTCACGTCAAAAAATGGCTAAAATTCTAGCTGAAATTTTTTCAAAGTCCCTTAAAAATTTTCCAATTTTTGTCCCAATTCTTCCCATTCCCATTGAAACTTTTCAAATCCCTCTCAAAATTGTTGAAATTCTGTTGAAGCTTTTAAAATTCTCTCTAGAATTTTCAAAATCCACTTCAAAATGTTTACAATTTCACGTCAAAAATGGCTAAAATTCCAGTTGAAATTTTTCAAAGTCCCTTAAAAATTTTCCAATTTTTGTCCCAATTCTTCCCATTCCCATTGAAACTTTTCAAATCCCTCTCAAAATTGTTGAAATTCTCCTGAAGCTTTTAAAATTCTCTCTAGAATTTTCAAAATCCATGTCCACATGTTTACAATTTCACGTCAAAAAATGGCTAAAATTCCAGTTGAAATTTTTTCAAAGTCCCTTAAAATTTTCCAATTTTTGTCCCAATTCTTCCCATTCCCATTGAAACTTTTCAAATCCCTCTCCAAATTATTGAAATTCTGTTGAAGCTTTTAAAATTCTCTCTAGAATTTTCAAAATCCATGGCCACATGTTTACAATTTCACGACAAAAAATTGCTAAAATTCCAGTTGAAATTTTTTCAAAGTCCCTTAAAAGTTTTCCAATTTTTGTCCCAATTCTTCCCATTCCCATTGAAACTTTTCAAATCCCTCTCAAAATTGTTGAAATTCTCTTGAAGCTTTTAAAATTCTCTCTAGAATTTTCAAAATCCATGGCCACATGTTTACAATTTCACGTCAAAAAATGGCTAAAATTCCAGTTGAAATTTTTTCAAAGTCCCTTAAAATTTTCCAATTTTTGTCCCAATTCTTCCCATTCCCATTGAAACTTTTCAAATCCCTCTCAAAATTGTTGAAATTCTCTTGAAGCTTTTAAAATTCTCTCTAGAATTTTCAAAATCCATGGCCACATGTTTACAATTTCACGTCAAAAAATGGCTAAAATTCCAGTTGAAATTTTTTCAAAGTCCCTTAAAAATTTTCCAATTTTTGTCCCAATTCTTCCCATTCCCATTGAAACTTTTCAAATCCCTCTCCAAATTATTGAAATTCTCTTGAAGCTTTTAAAAGTCTCTCTAGAATTTTCAAAATCCATGTCCACATGTTTACAATTTCACGTCAAAAAATGGCTAAAATTCCAGTTGAAATTTTTTCAAAGTCCCTTAAAAATTTTCCAATTTTTGTCCCAATTCTTCCCATTCCCATTGAAACTTTTCAAATCCCTCTCCAAATTGTTGAAATTCTCTTGAAGCTTTTAAAATTCTCTCTAGAATTTTCAAAATCCATGGCCACATGTTTACAATTTCACGTCAAAAAATGGCTAAAATTCCAGTTGAAATTTTTTCAAAGTCCCTTAAAAATTTTCCAATTTTTGTCCCAATTCTTCCCATTCCCATTGAAACTTTTCAAATCCCTCTCAAAATTGTTGAAATTCTGTTGAAGCTTTTAAAATTCTCTCTAGAATTTTCAAAATCCATGTCCACATGTTTACAATTTCACGTCAAAAAATGGCTAAAATTCCAGTTGAAATTTTTTCAAAGTCCCTTAAAAGTTTTCCAATTTTTGTCCCAATTCTTCCCATTCCCATTGAAACTTTTCAAATCCCTCTCAAAATTGTTGAAATTCTCTTGAAGCTTTTAAAATTCTCTCTAGAATTTTCAAAATCCATGGCCACATGTTTACAATTTCACGTAAAAAAATTGCTAAAATTCTAGCTGAAATTTTTCAAAGTCCCTTAAAAATTTTCCAATTTTTGTCCCAATTCTTCCCATTCCCATTGAAACTTTTCAAATCCCTCTCAAAATTGTTGAAATTCTCTTGAAGCTTTTAAAATTCTCTCTAGAATTTTCAAAATCCATGTCCACATGTTTACAATTTCACGTCAAAAAATGGCTAAAATTCCAGTTGAAATTTTTTCAAAGTCCCTTAAAAATTTTCCAATTTTTGTCCCAATTCTTCCCATTCCCATTGAAACTTTTCAAATCCCTCTCAAAATTGTTGAAATTCTCTTGAAGCTTTTAAAATTCTCTCTAGAATTTTCAAAATCCATGTCCACATGTTTACAATTTCACGTCAAAAAATGGCTAAAATTCCAGATGAAATTTTTTCAAAGTCCCCTTAAAAATTTTCCAATTTTTGTCCCAATTCTTCCCATTCCCATTGAAACTTTTCAAATCCCTCTCCAAATTATTGAAATTCTCTTGAAGCTTTTAAAAGTCTCTCTAGAATTTTCAAAATCCATGGCCACATGTTTACAATTCACGACAAAAAATGGCTAAAATTCCAGTTGAAATTTTTTCAAAGTCCCTTAAAATTTTCCAATTTTTGTCCCAATTCTTCCCATTCCCATTGAAACTTTTCAAATCCCTCTCAAAATTGTTGAAATTCTGTTGAAGCTTTTAAAATTCTCTCTAGAATTTTCAAAATCCACTTCAAAATGTTTACAATTTCACGTCAAAAAATGGCTAAAATTCCAGTTGAAATTTTTTCAAAGTCCCTTAAAAATTTTCCAATTTTTGTCCCAATTCTTCCCATTCCCATTGAAACTTTTCAAATCCCTCTCAAAATTGTTGAAATTCTCCTGAAGCTTTTAAAATTCTCTCTAGAATTTTCAAAATCCATGTCCACATGTTTACAATTTCACGTCAAAAAATGGCTAAAATTCCAGTTGAAATTTTTTCAAAGTCCCTTAAAAATTTTCCAATTTTTGTCCCAATTCTTCCCATTCCCATTGAAACTTTTCAAATCCCTCTCCAAATTGTTGAAATTCTGTTGAAGCTTTTAAAATTCTCTCTAGAATTTTCAAAATCCATGGCCACATGTTTACAATTTCACGACAAAAAATTGCTAAAATTCCAGTTGAAATTTTTTCAAAGTCCCTTAAAAGTTTTCCAATTTTTGTCCCAATTCTTCCCATTCCCATTGAAACTTTTCAAATCCCTCTCAAAATTGTTGAAATTCTCTTGAAGCTTTTAAAATTCTCTCTAGAATTTTCAAAATCCATGGCCACATGTTTACAATTTCACGTCAAAAAATGGCTAAAATTCCAGTTGAAATTTTTTCAAAGTCCCTTAAAAATTTTCCAATTTTTGTCCCAATTCTTCCCATTCCCATTGAAACTTTTCAAATCCCTCTCCAAATTATTGAAATTCTCTTGAAGCTTTTAAAAGTCTCTCTAGAATTTTCAAAATCCATGGCCACATGTTTACAATTTCATGACAAAAAATTGCTAAAATTCCAGTTGAAATTTTTTCAAAGTCCCTTAAAATTTTCCAATTTTTGTCCCAATTCTTCCCATTCCCATTGAAACTTTTCAAATCCCTCTCAAAATTGTTGAAATTCTGTTGAAGCTTTTAAAATTCTCTCTAGAATTTTCAAAATCCACTTCAAAATGTTTACAATTTCACGTCAAAAAATGGCTAAAATTCCAGTTGAAATTTTTTCAAAGTCCCTTAAAAATTTTCCAATTTTTGTCCCAATTCTTCCCATTCCCATTGAAACTTTTCAAATCCCTCTCCAAATTGTTGAAATTCTCTTGAAGCTTTTAAAATTCTCTCTAGAATTTTCAAAATCCATGGCCACATGTTTACAATTTCACGTCAAAAAATTGCTAAAATTCCAGTTGAAATTTTTTCAAAGTCCCTTAAAAGTTTTCCAATTTTTGTCCCAATTCTTCCCATTCCCATTGAAACTTTTCAAATCCCTCTCAAAATTGTTGAAATTCTCTTGAAGCTTTTAAAATTCTCTCTAGAATTTTCAAAATCCATGGCCACATGTTTACAATTTCACGTCAAAAAATTGCTAAAATTCCAGTTGAAATTTTTTCAAAGTCCCTTAAAAGTTTTCCAATTTTTGTCCCAATTCTTCCCATTCCCATTGAAACTTTTCAAATCCCTCTCAAAATTGTTGAAATTCTCTTGAAGCTTTTAAAATTCTCTCTAGAATTTTCAAAATCCATGTCCACATGTTTACAATTTCACGTCAAAAAATGGCTAAAATTCCAGTTGAAATTTTTTCAAAGTCCCTTAAAAATTTTCCAATTTTTGTCCCAATTCTTCCCATTCCCATTGAAACTTTTCAAATCCCTCTCAAAATTGTTGAAATTCTCTTGAAGCTTTTAAAATTCTCTCTAGAATTTTCAAAATCCATGTCCACATGTTTACAATTTCACGTCAAAAAATGGCTAAAATTCCAGTTGAAATTTTTTCAAAGTCCCTAAAAATTTTCCAATTTTTGTCCCAATTCTTCCCATTCCCATTGAAACTTTTCAAATCCCTCTCCAAATTATTGAAATTCTCTTGAAGCTTTTAAAAGTCTCTCTAGAATTTTCAAAATCCATGGCCACATGTTTACAATTTCACGTCAAAAAATGGCTAAAATTCCAGTTGAAATTTTTTCAAAGTCCCTTAAAAATTTTCCAATTTTTGTCCCAATTCTTCCCATTCCCATTGAAACTTTTCAAATCCCTCTCAAAATTGTTGAAATTCTGTTGAAGCTTTTAAAATTCTCTCTAGAATTTTCAAAATCCATGGCCACATGTTTACAATTTCACGTCAAAAAATGGCTAAAATTCCAGTTGAAATTTTTTCAAAGTCCCTTAAAAATTTTCCAATTTTTGTCCCAATTCTTCCCATTCCCATTGAAACTTTTCAAATCCCTCTCAAAATTGTTGAAATTCTGTTGAAGCTTTTAAAATTCTCTCTAGAATTTTCAAAATCCATGTCCACATGTTTACAATTTCACGACAAAAAATGGCTAAAATTCCAGTTGAAATTTTTTCAAAGTCCCTTAAAAATTTTCCAATTTTTGTTCCAATTCTTCCCATTCCCATTGAAACTTTTCAAATTCCTCTCAAAATTGTTGAAATTCTGTTGAAGCTTTTAAAATTCTCTCTAGAATTTTCAAAATCCATGTCCACATGTTTACAATTTCACGTCAAAAAATTGCTAAAATTCCAGTTGAAATTTTTTCAAAGTCCCTTAAAAATTTTCCAATTTTTGTCCCAATTCTTCCCATTCCCATTGAAACTTTTCAAATCCCTCTCAAAATTGTTGAAATTCTCTTGAAGCTTTTAAAATTCTCTCTAGAATTTTCAAAATCCATGTCCACATGTTTACAAGTTCACGACAAAAAATGGCTAAAATTCCAGTTGAAATTTTTTCAAAGTCCCTTAAAAATTTTCCAATTTTTGTCCCAATTCTTCCCATTCCCATTGAAACTTTTCAAATCCCTCTCCAAATTGTTGAAATTCTCTTGAAGCTTTTAAAATTCTCTCTAGAATTTTCAAAATCCATGTCCACATGTTTACAATTTCACGTCAAAAAATGGCTAAAATTCCAGTTGAAATTTTTTCAAAGTCCCTTAAAATTTTCCAATTTTTGTCCCAATTCTTCCCATTCCCATTGAAACTTTTCAAATCCCTCTCAAAATTGTTGAAATTCTGTTGAAGCTTTTAAAATTCTCTCTAGAATTTTCAAAATCCACTTCAAAATGTTTACAATTTCACGTCAAAAAATGGCTAAAATTCCAGTTGAAATTTTTTCAAAGTCCCTTCAAAATTTTCCAATTTTTGTCCCAATTCTTCCCATTCCCATTGAAACTTTTCAAATCCCTCTCAAAATTGTTGAAATTCTCTTGAAGCTTTTAAAATTCTCTCTAGAATTTTCAAAATCCATGTCCACATGTTTACAATTTCACGTCAAAAAATGGCTAAAATTCCAGTTGAAATTTTTTCAAAGTCCCTTAAAAATTTTCCAATTTTTGTCCCAATTCTTCCCATTCCCATTGAAACTTTTCAAATCCCTCTCCAAATTATTGAAATTCTGTTGAAGCTTTTAAAATTCTCTCTAGAATTTTCAAAATCCATGGCCACATGTTTACAATTTCACGACAAAAAATTGCTAAAATTCCAGTTGAAATTTTTTCAAAGTCCCTTAAAAGTTTTCCAATTTTTGTCCCAATTCTTCCCATTCCCATTGAAACTTTTCAAATCCCTCTCAAAATTGTTGAAATTCTCTTGAAGCTTTTAAAATTCTCTCTAGAATTTTCAAAATCCATGTCCACATGTTTACAATTTCACGTCAAAAAATGGCTAAAATTCTAGCTGAAATTTTTTCAAAGTCCCTTAAAAATTTTCCAATTTTTGTCCCAATTCTTCCCATTCCCATTGAAACTTTTCAAATCCCTCTCAAAATTGTTGAAATTCTGTTGAAGCTTTTAAAATTCTCTCTAGAATTTTCAAAATCCACTTCAAAATGTTTACAATTTCACGTCAAAAAATGGCTAAAATTCCAGTTGAAATTTTTTCAAAGTCCCTTAAAAATTTTCCAATTTTTGTCCCAATTCTTCCCATTCCCATTGAAACTTTTCAAATCCCTCTCAAAATTGTTGAAATTCTCCTGAAGCTTTTAAAATTCTCTCTAGAATTTTCAAAATCCATGTCCACATGTTTACAATTTCACGTCAAAAAATGGCTAAAATTCCAGTTGAAATTTTTTCAAAGTCCCTTAAAAATTTTCCAATTTTTGTCCCAATTCTTCCCATTCCCATTGAAACTTTTCAAATCCCTCTCCAAATTATTGAAATTCTGTTGAAGCTTTTAAAATTCTCTCTAGAATTTTCAAAATCCATGGCCACATGTTTACAATTTCACGACAAAAAATTGCTAAAATTCCAGTTGAAATTTTTTCAAAGTCCCTTAAAAGTTTTCCAATTTTTGTCCCAATTCTTCCCATTCCCATTGAAACTTTTCAAATCCCTCTCAAAATTGTTGAAATTCTCTTGAAGCTTTTAAAATTCTCTCTAGAATTTTCAAAATCCATGGCCACATGTTTACAATTTCACGTAAAAAAATTGCTAAAATTCTAGCTGAAATTTTTTCAAAGTCCCTTAAAAATTTTCCAATTTTTGTCCCAATTCTTCCCATTCCCATTGAAACTTTTCAAATCCCTCTCAAAATTGTTGAAATTCTCTTGAAGCTTTTAAAATTCTCTCTAGAATTTTCAAAATCCATGTCCACATGTTTACAATTTCACGTCAAAAAATGGCTAAAATTCCAGTTGAAATTTTTTCAAAGTCCCTTAAAAATTTTCCAATTTTTGTCCCAATTCTTCCCATTCCCATTGAAACTTTTCAAATCCCTCTCCAAATTATTGAAATTCTCTTGAAGCTTTTAAAAGTCTCTCTAGAATTTTCAAAATCCATGGCCACATGTTTACAATTTCACGACAAAAAATTGCTAAAATTCCAGTTGAAATTTTTTCAAAGTCCCTTAAAAATTTTCCAATTTTTGTCCCAATTCTTCCCATTCCCATTGAAACTTTTCAAATCCCTCTCAAAATTGTTGAAATTCTCTTGAAGCTTTTAAAATTCTCTCTAGAATTTTCAAAATCCATGTCCACATGTTTACAATTTCACGTCAAAAAATGGCTAAAATTCCAGTTGAAATTTTTTCAAAGTCCCTTAAAAATTTTCCAATTTTTGTCCCAATTCTTCCCATTCCCATTGAAACTTTTCAAATCCCTCTCAAAATTGTTGAAATTCTCTTGAAGCTTTTAAAATTCTCTCTAGAATTTTCAAAATCCATGTCCACATGTTTACAATTTCACGTCAAAAAATGGCTAAAATTCCAGTTGAAATTTTTTCAAAGTCCCTTAAAAATTTTCCAATTTTTGTCCCAATTCTTCCCATTCCCATTGAAACTTTTCAAATCCCTCTCCAAATTGTTGAAATTCTCTTGAAGCTTTTAAAATTCTCTCTAGAATTTTCAAAATCCATGGCCACATGTTTACAATTTCACGTCAAAAAATTGCTAAAATTCCAGTTGAAATTTTTTCAAAGTCCCTTAAAAGTTTTCCAATTTTTGTCCCAATTCTTCCCATTCCCATTGAAACTTTTCAAATCCCTCTCAAAATTGTTGAAATTCTCTTGAAGCTTTTAAAATTCTCTCTAGAATTTTCAAAATCCATGGCCACATGTTTACAATTTCACGTAAAAAAATTGCTAAAATTCTAGCTGAAATTTTTTCAAAGTCCCTTAAAAATTTTCCAATTTTTGTCCCAATTCTTCCCATTCCCATTGAAACTTTTCAAATCCCTCTCAAAATTGTTGAAATTCTGTTGAAGCTTTTAAAATTCTCTCTAGAATTTTCAAAATCCATGTCCACATGTTTACAATTTCACGTCAAAAAATGGCTAAAATTCCAGTTGAAATTTTTTCAAAGTCCCTTAAAAATTTTCCAATTTTTGTCCCAATTCTTCCCATTCCCATTGAAACTTTTCAAATCCCTCTCAAAATTGTTGAAATTCTGTTGAAGCTTTTAAAATTCTCTCTAGAATTTTCAAAATCCATGTCCACATGTTTACAATTTCACGTCAAAAAATGGCTAAAATTCCAGTTGAAATTTTTTCAAAGTCCCTTAAAAATTTTCCAATTTTTGTCCCAATTCTTCCCATTCCCATTGAAACTTTTCAAATCCCTCTCCAAATTATTGAAATTCTCTTGAAGCTTTTAAAAGTCTCTCTAGAATTTTCAAAATCCATGGCCACATGTTTACAATTTCACGTCAAAAAATGGCTAAAATTCCAGTTGAAATTTTTTCAAAGTCCCTTAAAAATTTTCCAATTTTTGTCACAATTCTTCCCATTCCCATTGAAACTTTTCAAATCCCTCTCAAAATTGTTGAAATTCTGTTGAAGCTTTTAAAATTCTCTCTAGAATTTTCAAAATCCATGGCCACATGTTTACAATTTCACGTCAAAAAATGGCTAAAATTCCAGTTGAAATTTTTTCAAAGTCCCTTAAAAATTTTCCAATTTTTGTCCCAATTCTTCCCATTCCCGTTGAAACTTTTCAAATCCCTCTCAAAATTGTTGAAATTCTCTTGAAGCTTTTAAAATTCTCTCTAGAATTTTCAAAATCCATGGCCACATGTTTACAATTTCACGACAAAAAATGGCTAAAATTCCAGTTGAAATTTTTTCAAAGTCCCTTAAAAATTTTCCAATTTTTGTCCCAATTCTTCCCATTCCCATTGAAACTTTTCAAATTCCTCTCAAAATTGTTGAAATTCTGTTGAAGCTTTTAAAATTCTCTCTAGAATTTTCAAAATCCATGTCCACATGTTTACAATTTCACGTCAAAAAATGGCTAAAATTCCAGTTGAAATTTTTTCAAAGTCCCTTAAAAATTTTCCAATTTTTGTCCCAATTCTTCCCATTCCCATTGAAACTTTTCAAATCCCTCTCAAAATTGTTGAAATTCTCTTGAAGCTTTTAAAATTCTCTCTAGAATTTTCAAAATCCATGGCCACATGTTTACAATTTCACGTCAAAAAATGGCTAAAATTCCAGTTGAAATTTTTTCAAAGTCCCTTAAAAATTTTCCAATTTTTGTCCCAATTCTTCCCATTCCCATTGAAACTTTTCAAATCCCTCTCAAAATTGTTGAAATTCTCTTGAAGCTTTTAAAATTCTCTCTAGAATTTTCAAAATCCATGGCCACATGTTTACAATTTCACGTCAAAAAATGGCTAAAATTCCAGTTGAAATTTTTTCAAAGTCCCTTAAAAATTTTCCAATTTTTGTCCCAATTCTTCCCATTCCCATTGAAACTTTTCAAATCCCTCTCAAAATTGTTGAAATTCTCTTGAAGCTTTTAAAATTCTCTCTAGAATTTTCAAAATCCATGGCCACATGTTTACAATTTCACGTCAAAAAATTGCTAAAATTCCAGTTGAAATTTTTTCAAAGTCCCTTAAAAGTTTTCCAATTTTTGTCCCAATTCTTCCCATTCCCATTGAAACTTTTCAAATCCCTCTCCAAATTGTTGAAATTCTCTTGAAGCTTTTAAAAGTCTCTCTGGAATTTTCAAAATCCATGGCCACATGTTTACAATTTCACGACAAAAAATTGCTAAAATTCCAGTTGAAATTTTTTCAAAGTCCCTTAAAAGTTTTCCAATTTTTGTCCCAATTCTTCCCATTCCCATTGAAACTTTTCAAATCCCTCTCAAAATTGTTGAAATTCTGTTGAAGCTTTT
Organism: Streptopelia decaocto; assembly: GCF_964273445.1. Taxonomy (NCBI): domain Eukaryota; kingdom Metazoa; phylum Chordata; class Aves; order Columbiformes; family Columbidae; genus Streptopelia; species Streptopelia decaocto. The sequence continues at coordinate 18,824 of NW_028115746.1, forward strand.
AAAATTCTCTCTAGAATTTTCAAAATCCACTTCAAAATGTTTACAATTTCACGTCAAAAAATGGCTAAAATTCCAGTTGAAATTTTTTCAAAGTCCCTGAAAAATTTTCCAATTTTTGTCCCAATTCTTCCCATTCCCATTGAAACTTTTCAAATCCCTCTCAAAATTGTTGAAATTCTCTTGAAGCTTTTAAAATTCTCTCTAGAATTTTCAAAATCCATGTCCACATGTTTACAATTTCACGTCAAAAAATGGCTAAAATTCCAGTTGAAATTTTTTCAAAGTCCCTTAAAAATTTTCCAATTTTTGTCCCAATTCTTCCCATTCCCATTGAAACTTTTCAAATCCCTCTCCAAATTGTTGAAATTCTCTTGAAGCTTTTAAAATTCTCTCTAGAATTTTCAAAATCCACTTCAACATGTTTACAATTTCACGTCAAAAAATGGCTAAAATTCCAGTTGAAATTTTTTCAAAGTCCCTTCAAAATTTTCCAATTTTTGTCCCAATTCTTCCCATTCCCATTGAAACTTTTCAAATCCCTCTCCAAATTGTTGAAATTCTGTTGAAGCTTTTAAAATTCTCTCTAGAATTTTCAAAATCCATGTCCACATGTTTACAATTTCACGTCAAAAAATTGCTAAAATTCCAGTTGAAATTTTTTCAAAGTCCCTTAAAAATTTTCCAATTTTTGTCCCAATTCTTCCCATTCCCATTGAAACTTTTCAAATCCCTCTCAAAATTGTTGAAATTCTCTTGAAGCTTTTAAAATTCTCTCTAGAATTTTCAAAATCCATGTCCACATGTTTACAATTTCACGTAAAAAAATGGCTAAAATTCCAGTTGAAATTTTTTCAAAGTCCCTTAAAAATTTTCCAATTTTTGTCCCAATTCTTCCCATTCCCATTGAAACTTTTCAAATCCCTCTCCAAATTGTTGAAATTCTCTTGAAGCTTTTAAAATTCTCTCTAGAATTTTCAAAATCCATGGCCACATGTTTACAATTTCACGTAAAAAAATGGCTAAAATTCCAGTTGAAATTTTTTCAAAGTCCCTTAAAAATTTTCCAATTTTTGTCCCAATTCTTCCCATTCCCATTGAAACTTTTCAAATCCCTCTCAAAATTGTTGAAATTCTCTTGAAGCTTTTAAAATTCTCTCTAGAATTTTCAAAATCCATGTCCACATGTTTACAATTTCATGACAAAAAATGGCTAAAATTCCAGTTGAAATTTTTTCAAAGTCCCTTAAAAATTTTCCAATTTTTGTCCCAATTCTTCCCATTCCCATTGAAACTTTTCAAATCCCTCTCAAAATTGTTGAAATTCTCTTGAAGCTTTTAAAATTCTCTCTAGAATTTTCAAAATCCATGGCCACATGTTTACAATTTCACGTCAAAAAATGGCTAAAATTCCAGTTGAAATTTTTTCAAAGTCCCTTAAAAATTTTCCAATTTTTGTCCCAATTCTTCCCATTCCCATTGAAACTTTTCAAATCCCTCTCAAAATTGTTGAAATTCTCCTGAAGCTTTTAAAATTCTCTCTAGAATTTTCAAAATCCATGTCCACATGTTTACAATTTCACGTCAAAAAATGGCTAAAATTCCAGTTGAAATTTTTTCAAAGTCCCTTAAAAATTTTCCAATTTTTGTCCCAATTCTTCCCATTCCCATTGAAACTTTTCAAATCCCTCTCCAAATTATTGAAATTCTGTTGAAGCTTTTAAAATTCTCTCTAGAATTTTCAAAATCCATGGCCACATGTTTACAATTTCACGACAAAAAATTGCTAAAATTCCAGTTGAAATTTTTTCAAAGTCCCTTAAAAGTTTTCCAATTTTTGTCCCAATTCTTCCCATTCCCATTGAAACTTTTCAAATCCCTCTCAAAATTGTTGAAATTCTCTTGAAGCTTTTAAAATTCTCTCTAGAATTTTCAAAATCCATGGCCACATGTTTACAATTTCACGTAAAAAAATTGCTAAAATTCTAGCTGAAATTTTTTCAAAGTCCCTTAAAAATTTTCCAATTTTTGTCCCAATTCTTCCCATTCCCATTGAAACTTTTCAAATCCCTCTCAAAATTGTTGAAATTCTCTTGAAGCTTTTAAAATTCTCTCTAGAATTTTCAAAATCCATGTCCACATGTTTACAATTTCACGTCAAAAAATGGCTAAAATTCCAGTTGAAATTTTTTCAAAGTCCCTTAAAAATTTTCCAATTTTTGTCCCAATTCTTCCCATTCCCATTGAAACTTTTCAAATCCCTCTCCAAATTATTGAAATTCTCTTGAAGCTTTTAAAAGTCTCTCTAGAATTTTCAAAATCCATGGCCACATGTTTACAATTTCACGACAAAAAATTGCTAAAATTCCAGTTGAAATTTTTTCAAAGTCCCTTAAAAATTTTCCAATTTTTGTCCCAATTCTTCCCATTCCCATTGAAACTTTTCAAATCCCTCTCAAAATTGTTGAAATTCTCTTGAAGCTTTTAAAATTCTCTCTAGAATTTTCAAAATCCATGTCCACATGTTTACAATTTCACGTCAAAAAATGGCTAAAATTCCAGTTGAAATTTTTTCAAAGTCCCTTAAAAATTTTCCAATTTTTGTCCCAATTCTTCCCATTCCCATTGAAACTTTTCAAATCCCTCTCAAAATTGTTGAAATTCTCTTGAAGCTTTTAAAATTCTCTCTAGAATTTTCAAAATCCATGTCCACATGTTTACAATTTCACGTCAAAAAATGGCTAAAATTCCAGTTGAAATTTTTTCAAAGTCCCTTAAAAATTTTCCAATTTTTGTCCCAATTCTTCCCATTCCCATTGAAACTTTTCAAATCCCTCTCCAAATTGTTGAAATTCTCTTGAAGCTTTTAAAATTCTCTCTAGAATTTTCAAAATCCATGGCCACATGTTTACAATTTCACGTCAAAAAATTGCTAAAATTCCAGTTGAAATTTTTTCAAAGTCCCTTAAAAGTTTTCCAATTTTTGTCCCAATTCTTCCCATTCCCATTGAAACTTTTCAAATCCCTCTCAAAATTGTTGAAATTCTCTTGAAGCTTTTAAAATTCTCTCTAGAATTTTCAAAATCCATGGCCACATGTTTACAATTTCACGTAAAAAAATTGCTAAAATTCTAGCTGAAATTTTTTCAAAGTCCCTTAAAAATTTTCCAATTTTTGTCCCAATTCTTCCCATTCCCATTGAAACTTTTCAAATCCCTCTCAAAATTGTTGAAATTCTGTTGAAGCTTTTAAAATTCTCTCTAGAATTTTCAAAATCCATGTCCACATGTTTACAATTTCACGTCAAAAAATGGCTAAAATTCCAGTTGAAATTTTTTCAAAGTCCCTTAAAAATTTTCCAATTTTTGTCCCAATTCTTCCCATTCCCATTGAAACTTTTCAAATCCCTCTCAAAATTGTTGAAATTCTGTTGAAGCTTTTAAAATTCTCTCTAGAATTTTCAAAATCCATGTCCACATGTTTACAATTTCACGTCAAAAAATGGCTAAAATTCCAGTTGAAATTTTTTCAAAGTCCCTTAAAAATTTTCCAATTTTTGTCCCAATTCTTCCCATTCCCATTGAAACTTTTCAAATCCCTCTCCAAATTATTGAAATTCTCTTGAAGCTTTTAAAAGTCTCTCTAGAATTTTCAAAATCCATGGCCACATGTTTACAATTTCACGTCAAAAAATGGCTAAAATTCCAGTTGAAATTTTTTCAAAGTCCCTTAAAAATTTTCCAATTTTTGTCACAATTCTTCCCATTCCCATTGAAACTTTTCAAATCCCTCTCAAAATTGTTGAAATTCTGTTGAAGCTTTTAAAATTCTCTCTAGAATTTTCAAAATCCATGGCCACATGTTTACAATTTCACGTCAAAAAATGGCTAAAATTCCAGTTGAAATTTTTTCAAAGTCCCTTAAAAATTTTCCAATTTTTGTCCCAATTCTTCCCATTCCCGTTGAAACTTTTCAAATCCCTCTCAAAATTGTTGAAATTCTCTTGAAGCTTTTAAAATTCTCTCTAGAATTTTCAAAATCCATGGCCACATGTTTACAATTTCACGACAAAAAATGGCTAAAATTCCAGTTGAAATTTTTTCAAAGTCCCTTAAAAATTTTCCAATTTTTGTCCCAATTCTTCCCATTCCCATTGAAACTTTTCAAATCCCTCTCAAAATTGTTGAAATTCTCTTGAAGCTTTTAAAATTCTCTCTAGAATTTTCAAAATCCATGGCCACATGTTTACAATTTCACGTCAAAAAATGGCTAAAATTCCAGTTGAAATTTTTTCAAAGTCCCTTAAAAATTTTCCAATTTTTGTCCCAATTCTTCCCATTCCCATTGAAACTTTTCAAATCCCTCTCAAAATTGTTGAAATTCTCTTGAAGCTTTTAAAATTCTCTCTAGAATTTTCAAAATCCATGGCCACATGTTTACAATTTCACGTCAAAAAATGGCTAAAATTCCAGTTGAAATTTTTTCAAAGTCCCTTAAAAATTTTCCAATTTTTGTCCCAATTCTTCCCATTCCCATTGAAACTTTTCAAATCCCTCTCAAAATTGTTGAAATTCTCTTGAAGCTTTTAAAATTCTCTCTAGAATTTTCAAAATCCATGGCCACATGTTTACAATTTCACGTCAAAAAATTGCTAAAATTCCAGTTGAAATTTTTTCAAAGTCCCTTAAAAGTTTTCCAATTTTTGTCCCAATTCTTCCCATTCCCATTGAAACTTTTCAAATCCCTCTCCAAATTGTTGAAATTCTCTTGAAGCTTTTAAAAGTCTCTCTGGAATTTTCAAAATCCATGGCCACATGTTTACAATTTCACGACAAAAAATTGCTAAAATTCCAGTTGAAATTTTTTCAAAGTCCCTTAAAAGTTTTCCAATTTTTGTCCCAATTCTTCCCATTCCCATTGAAACTTTTCAAATCCCTCTCAAAATTGTTGAAATTCTGTTGAAGCTTTTAAAATTCTCTCTAGAATTTTCAAAATCCACTTCAAAATGTTTACAATTTCACGTCAAAAAATGGCTAAAATTCCAGTTGAAATTTTTTCAAAGTCCCTGAAAAATTTTCCAATTTTTGTCCCAATTCTTCCCATTCCCATTGAAACTTTTCAAATCCCTCTCAAAATTGTTGAAATTCTCTTGAAGCTTTTAAAATTCTCTCTAGAATTTTCAAAATCCATGTCCACATGTTTACAATTTCACGTCAAAAAATGGCTAAAATTCCAGTTGAAATTTTTTCAAAGTCCCTTAAAAATTTTCCAATTTTTGTCCCAATTCTTCCCATTCCCATTGAAACTTTTCAAATCCCTCTCCAAATTGTTGAAATTCTCTTGAAGCTTTTAAAATTCTCTCTAGAATTTTCAAAATCCACTTCAACATGTTTACAATTTCACGTCAAAAAATGGCTAAAATTCCAGTTGAAATTTTTTCAAAGTCCCTTCAAAATTTTCCAATTTTTGTCCCAATTCTTCCCATTCCCATTGAAACTTTTCAAATCCCTCTCCAAATTGTTGAAATTCTGTTGAAGCTTTTAAAATTCTCTCTAGAATTTTCAAAATCCATGTCCACATGTTTACAATTTCACGTCAAAAAATTGCTAAAATTCCAGTTGAAATTTTTTCAAAGTCCCTTAAAAATTTTCCAATTTTTGTCCCAATTCTTCCCATTCCCATTGAAACTTTTCAAATCCCTCTCAAAATTGTTGAAATTCTCTTGAAGCTTTTAAAATTCTCTCTAGAATTTTCAAAATCCATGTCCACATGTTTACAATTTCACGTAAAAAAATGGCTAAAATTCCAGTTGAAATTTTTTCAAAGTCCCTTAAAAATTTTCCAATTTTTGTCCCAATTCTTCCCATTCCCATTGAAACTTTTCAAATCCCTCTCCAAATTGTTGAAATTCTCTTGAAGCTTTTAAAATTCTCTCTAGAATTTTCAAAATCCATGGCCACATGTTTACAATTTCACGTAAAAAAATGGCTAAAATTCCAGTTGAAATTTTTTCAAAGTCCCTTAAAAATTTTCCAATTTTTGTCCCAATTCTTCCCATTCCCATTGAAACTTTTCAAATCCCTCTCAAAATTGTTGAAATTCTCTTGAAGCTTTTAAAATTCTCTCTAGAATTTTCAAAATCCATGTCCACATGTTTACAATTTCATGACAAAAAATGGCTAAAATTCCAGTTGAAATTTTTTCAAAGTCCCTTAAAAATTTTCCAATTTTTGTCCCAATTCTTCCCATTCCCATTGAAACTTTTCAAATCCCTCTCAAAATTGTTGAAATTCTCTTGAAGCTTTTAAAATTCTCTCTAGAATTTTCAAAATCCATGGCCACATGTTTACAATTTCACGTCAAAAAATGGCTAAAATTCCAGTTGAAATTTTTTCAAAGTCCCTTCAAAATTTTCCAATTTTTGTCCCAATTCTTCCCATTCCCATTGAAACTTTTCAAATCCCTCTCCAAATTGTTGAAATTCTGTTGAAGCTTTTAAAATTCTCTCTAGAATTTTCAAAATCCATGTCCACATGTTTACAATTTCACGTCAAAAAATTGCTAAAATTCCAGTTGAAATTTTTTCAAAGTCCCTTAAAATTTTCCAATTTTTGTCCCAATTCTTCCCATTCCCATTGAAACTTTTCAAATCCCTCTCCAAATTGTTGAAATTCTCTTGAAGCTTTTAAAATTCTCTCTAGAATTTTCAAAATCCACTTCAACATGTTTACAATTTCACGTCAAAAAATGGCTAAAATTCCAGTTGAAATTTTTTCAAAGTCCCTTAAAAATTTTCCAATTTTTGTCCCAATTCTTCCCATTCCCATTGAAACTTTTCAAATCCCTCTCAAAATTGTTGAAATTCTCTTGAAGCTTTTAAAATTCTCTCTAGAATTTTCAAAATCCATGGCCACATGTTTACAATTTCACGTCAAAAAATGGCTAAAATTCCAGTTGAAATTTTTTCAAAGTCCCTTAAAAATTTTCCAATTTTTGTCCCAATTCTTCCCATTCCCATTGAAACTTTTCAAATCCCTCTCAAAATTGTTGAAATTCTCTTGAAGCTTTTAAAATTCTCTCTAGAATTTTCAAAATCCATGGCCACATGTTTACAATTTCACGTCAAAAAATGGCTAAAATTCCAGTTGAAATTTTTTCAAAGTCCCTTAAAAATTTTCCAATTTTTGTCCCAATTCTTCCCATTCCCATTGAAACTTTTCAAATCCCTCTCAAAATTGTTGAAATTCTCTTGAAGCTTTTAAAATTCTCTCTAGAATTTTCAAAATCCATGTCCACATGTTTACAATTTCACGTCAAAAAATGGCTAAAATTCCAGTTGAAATTTTTTCAAAGTCCCTTCAAAATTTTCCAATTTTTGTCCCAATTCTTCCCATTCCCATTGAAACTTTTCAAATCCCTCTCCAAATTGTTGAAATTCTGTTGAAGCTTTTAAAATTCTCTCTAGAATTTTCAAAATCCATGGCCACATGTTTACAATTTCACGTCAAAAAATGGCTAAAATTCCAGTTGAAATTTTTTCAAAGTCCCTTAAAAATTTTCCAATTTTTGTCCCAATTCTTCCCATTCCCATTGAAACTTTTCAAATCCCTCTCAAAATTGTTGAAATTCTCTTGAAGCTTTTAAAATTCTCTCTAGAATTTTCAAAATCCATGTCCACATGTTTACAATTTCACGTCAAAAAATGGCTAAAATTCCAGTTGAAATTTTTTCAAAGTCCCTTAAAAGTTTTCCAATTTTTGTCCCAATTCTTCCCATTCCCATTGAAACTTTTCAAATCCCTCTCAAAATTGTTGAAATTCTCTTGAAGCTTTTAAAATTCTCTCTAGAATTTTCAAAATCCATGGCCACATGTTTACAATTTCACGTAAAAAAATGGCTAAAATTCCAGTTGAAATTTTTTCAAAGTCCCTTCAAAATTTTCCAATTTTTGTCCCAATTCTTCCCATTCCCATTGAAACTTTTCAAATCCCTCTCAAAATTGTTGAAATTCTCTTGAAGCTTTTAAAATTCTCTCTAGAATTTTCAAAATCCATGGCCACATGTTTACAATTTCACGACAAAAAATGGCTAAAATTCCAGTTGAAATTTTTTCAAAGTCCCTGAAAAATTTTCCAATTTTTGTCCCAATTCTTCCCATTCCCATTGAAACTTTTCAAATCCCTCTCAAAATTGTTGAAATTCTGTTGAAGCTTTTAAAATTCTCTCTAGAATTTTCAAAATCCACTTCAACATGTTTACAATTTCACGTCAAAAAATGGCTAAAATTCCAGTTGAAATTTTTTCAAAGTCCCTTAAAAATTTTCCAATTTTTGTCCCAATTCTTCCCATTCCCATTGAAACTTTTCAAATCCCTCTCAAAATTGTTGAAATTCTCTTGAAGCTTTTAAAATTCTCTCTAGAATTTTCAAAATCCATGTCCACATGTTTACAATTTCACGTCAAAAAATGGCTAAAATTCCAGTTGAAATTTTTTCAAAGTCCCTTAAAAATTTTCCAATTTTTGTCCCAATTCTTCCCATTCCCATTGAAACTTTTCAAATCCCTCTCAAAATTCTTGAAATTCTCTTGAAGCTTTTAAAATTCTCTCTAGAATTTTCAAAATCCATGGCCACATGTTTACAATTTCACGTCAAAAAATGGCTAAAATTCCAGTTGAAATTTTTTCAAAGTCCCTTAAAAATTTTCCAATTTTTGTCCCAATTCTTCCCATTCCCATTGAAACTTTTCAAATCCCTCTCCAAATTGTTGAAATTCTCTTGAAGCTTTTAAAATTCTCTCTAGAATTTTCAAAATCCATGGCCACATGTTTACAATTTCACGACAAAAAATGGCTAAAATTCCAGTTGAAATTTTTTCAAAGTCCCTTAAAAATTTTCCAATTTTTGTCCCAATTCTTCCCATTCCCATTGAAACTTTTCAAATCCCTCTCAAAATTGTTGAAATTCTCTTGAAGCTTTTAAAATTCTCTCTAGAATTTTCAAAATCCATGTCCACATGTTTACAATTTCACATAAAAAAATGGCTAAAATTCCAGTTGAAATTTTTCAAAGTCCCTTAAAAATTTTCCAATTTTTGTCCCAATTCTTCCCATTCCCATTGAAACTTTTCAAATCCCTCTCAAAATTGTTGAAATTCTGTTGAAGCTTTTAAAAGTCTCTCTAGAATTTTCAAAATCCATGGCCACATGTTTACAATTTCACGTCAAAAAATGGCTAAAATTCCAGTTCAAATTTTTTCAAAGTCCCTTAAAAATTTTCCAATTTTTGTCCCAATTCTTCCCATTCCCATTGAAACTTTTCAAATCCCTCTCCAAATTGTTGAAATTCTGTTGAAGCTTTTAAAATTCTCTCTAGAATTTTCAAAATCCATGTCCACATGTTTACAATTTCACGACAAAAAATGGCTAAAATTCCAGTTGAAATTTTTTCAAAGTCCCTTAAAAATTTTCCTATTTTTGTCCCAATTCTTCCCATTCCCATTGAAACTTTTCAAATCCCTCTCCAAATTGTTGAAATTCTCTTGAAGCTTTTAAAATTCTCTCTAGAATTTTCAAAATCCATGGCCACATGTTTACAATTTCACGTAAAAAAATGGCTAAAATTCCCGTTGAAATTTTTTCAAAGTCCCTTAAAAGTTTTCCAATTTTTGTCCCAATTCTTCCCATTCCCATTGAAACTTTTCAAATCCCTCTCAAAATTGTTGAAATTCTCTTGAAGCTTTTAAAATTCTCTCTAGAATTTTCAAAATCCATGGCCACATGTTTACAATTTCACGTAAAAAAATGGCTAAAATTCCCGTTGAAATTTTTTCAAAGTCCCTTAAAAGTTTTCCAATTTTTGTCCCAATTCTTCCCATTCCCATTGAAACTTTTCAAATCCCTCTCAAAATTGTTGAAATTCTCTTGAAGCTTTTAAAATTCTCTCTAGAATTTTCAAAATCCATGGCCACATGTTTACAATTTCACATAAAAAAATGGCTAAAATTCCAGTTGAAATTTTTTCAAAGTCCCTTCAAAATTTTCCAATTTTTGTCCCAATTCTTCCCATTCCCATTGAAACTTTTCAAATCCCTCTCCAAATTGTTGAAATTCTCTTGAAGCTTTTAAAATTCTCTCTAGAATTTTCAAAATCCATGTCCACATGTTTACAATTTCACGTCAAAAAATGGCTAAAATTCCAGTTGAAATTTTTTCAAAGTCCCTTAAAAGTTTTCCAATTTTTGTCCCAATTCTTCCCATTCCCATTGAAACTTTTCAAATCCCTCTCAAAATTGTTGAAATTCTCTTGAAGCTTTTAAAATTCTCTCTAGAATTTTCAAAATCCATGTCCACATGTTTACAATTTCACGTCAAAAAATGGCTAAAATTCCAGTTGAAATTTTTTCAAAGTCCCTTAAAAATTTTCCAATTTTTGTCCCAATTCTTCCCATTCCCATTGAAACTTTTCAAATCCCTCTCAAAATTCTTGAAATTCTCTTGAAGCTTTTAAAATTCTCTCTAGAATTTTCAAAATCCATGGCCACATGTTTACAATTTCACGTCAAAAAATGGCTAAAATTCCAGTTGAAATTTTTTCAAAGTCCCTTAAAAATTTTCCAATTTTTGTCCCAATTCTTCCCATTCCCATTGAAACTTTTCAAATCCCTCTCCAAATTGTTGAAATTCTCTTGAAGCTTTTAAAATTCTCTCTAGAATTTTCAAAATCCATGTCCACATGTTTACAATTTCACGTCAAAAAATGGCTAAAATTCCAGTTGAAATTTTTTCAAAGTCCCTTAAAAATTTTCCAATTTTTGTCCCAATTCTTCCCATTCCCATTGAAACTTTTCAAATCCCTCTCAAAATTGTTGAAATTCTCTTGAAGCTTTTAAAATTCTCTCTAGAATTTTCAAAATCCATGTCCACATGTTTACAATTTCACATAAAAAAATGGCTAAAATTCCAGTTGAAATTTTTCAAAGTCCCTTAAAAATTTTCCAATTTTTGTCCCAATTCTTCCCATTCCCATTGAAACTTTTCAAATCCCTCTCAAAATTGTTGAAATTCTCTTGAAGCTTTTAAAATTCTCTCTAGAATTTTCAAAATCCATGGCCACATGTTTACAATTTCACGTCAAAAAATGGCTAAAATTCCAGTTGAAATTTTTTCAAAGTCCCTTAAAAATTTTCCAATTTTTGTCCCAATTCTTCCCATTCCCATTGAAACTTTTCAAATCCCTCTCCAAATTGTTGAAATTCTCTTGAAGCTTTTAAAATTCTCTCTAGAATTTTCAAAATCCATGGCCACATGTTTACAATTTCACGACAAAAAATGGCTAAAATTCCAGTTGAAATTTTTTCAAAGTCCCTTAAAAATTTTCCAATTTTTGTCCCAATTCTTCCCATTCCCATTGAAACTTTTCAAATCCCTCTCAAAATTGTTGAAATTCTCTTGAAGCTTTTAAAATTCTCTCTAGAATTTTCAAAATCCATGGCCACATGTTTACAATTTCACGTAAAAAAATGGCTAAAATTCCCGTTGAAATTTTTTCAAAGTCCCTTAAAAGTTTTCCAATTTTTGTCCCAATTCTTCCCATTCCCATTGAAACTTTTCAAATCCCTCTCAAAATTGTTGAAATTCTCTTGAAGCTTTTAAAATTCTCTCTAGAATTTTCAAAATCCATGGCCACATGTTTACAATTTCACATAAAAAAATGGCTAAAATTCCAGTTGAAATTTTTTCAAAGTCCCTTCAAAATTTTCCAATTTTTGTCCCAATTCTTCCCATTCCCATTGAAACTTTTCAAATCCCTCTCAAAATTGTTGAAATTCTCTTGAAGCTTTTTAAAATTCTCTCTAGAATTTTCAAAATCCATGTCCACATGTTTACAATTTCACGACAAAAAATGGCTAAAATTCCAGTTGAAATTTTTTCAAAGTCCCTTAAAAGTTTTCCAATTTTGTCCCAATTCTTCCCATTCCCATTGAAACTTTTCAAATCCCTCTCAAAATTGTTGAAATTCTCTTGAAGCTTTTAAAATTCTCTCTAGAATTTTCAAAATCCATGGCCACATGTTTACAATTTCACATAAAAAAATGGCTAAAATTCCAGTTGAAATTTTCAAAGTCCCTTAAAAATTTTCCAATTTTTGTCCCAATTCTTCCCATTCCCATTGAAACTTTTCAAATCCCTCTCAAAATTGTTGAAATTCTGTTGAAGCTTTTAAAATTCTCTCTAGAATTTTCAAAATCCATGGCCACATGTTTACAATTTCACGTCAAAAAATGGCTAAAATTCCAGTTCAAATTTTTTCAAAGTCCCTTAAAAATTTTCCAATTTTTGTCCCAATTCTTCCCATTCCCATTGAAACTTTTCAAATCCCTCTCCAAATTGTTGAAATTCTCTTGAAGCTTTTAAAATTCTCTCTAGAATTTTCAAAATCCATGGCCACATGTTTACAATTTCACGTTAAAAAATGGCTAAAATTCCAGTTGAAATTTTTTCAAAGTCCCTTAAAAATTTTCCAATTTTTGTCCCAATTCTTCCCATTCCCATTGAAACTTTTCAAATCCCTCTCAAAATTGCTGAAATTCTCTTGAAGCTTTTAAAATTCTCTCTAGAATTTTCAAAATCCATGGCCACATGTTTACAATTTCACGTCAAAAAATTGCTAAAATTCCAGTTGAAATTTTTTCAAAGTCCCTTAAAAGTTTTCCAATTTTTGTCCCAATTCTTCCCATTCCCATTGAAACTTTTCAAATCCCTCTCAAAATTGTTGAAATTCTGTTGAAGCTTTTAAAATTCTCTCTAGAATTTTCAAAATCCATGGCCACATGTTTACAATTTCACGTCAAAAAATGGCTAAAATTCCAGTTGAAATTTTTTCAAAGTCCCTTAAAAATTTTCCAATTTTTGTCCCAATTCTTCCCATTCCCATTGAAACTTTTCAAATCCCTCTCAAAATTGTTGAAATTCTGTTGAAGCTTTTAAAATTCTCTCTAGAATTTTCAAAATCCATGTCCACATGTTTACAATTTCACGACAAAAAATGGCTAAAATTCCAGTTGAAATTTTTCAAAGTCCCTTAAAAATTTTCCAATTTTTGTCCCAATTCTTCCCATTCCCATTGAAACTTTTCAAATCCCTCTCAAAATTGTTGAAATTCTGTTGAAGCTTTTAAAATTCTCTCTAGAATTTTCAAAATCCACTTCAACATGTTTACAATTTCACGTCAAAAAATGGCTAAAATTCCAGTTGAAATTTTTTCAAAGTCCCTTAAAAATTTTCCAATTTTTGTCCCAATTCTTCCCATTCCCATTGAAACTTTTCAAATCCCTCTCCAAATTGTTGAAATTCTCTTGAAGCTTTTAAAATTCTCTCTAGAATTTTCAAAATCCATGTCCACATGTTTACAATTTCACGTCAAAAAATTGCTAAAATTCCAGTTGAAATTTTTTCAAAGTCCCTTAAAAGTTTTCCAATTTTTGTCCCAATTCTTCCCATTCCCATTGAAACTTTTCAAATCCCTCTCAAAATTGTTGAAATTCTCTTGAAGCTTTTAAAATTCTCTCTAGAATTTTCAAAATCCATGTCCACATGTTTACAATTTCACATAAAAAAATGGCTAAAATTCCAGTTGAAATTTTTCAAAGTCCCTTAAAAATTTTCCAATTTTTGTCCCAATTCTTCCCATTCCCATTGAAACTTTTCAAATCCCTCTCCAAATTGTTGAAATTCTGTTGAAGCTTTTAAAATTCTCTCTAGAATTTTCAAAATCCATGGCCACATGTTTACAATTTCACGTAAAAAAATGGCTAAAATTCCAGTTCAAATTTTTTCAAAGTCCCTTAAAAATTTTCCAATTTTTGTCCCAATTCTTCCCATTCCCATTGAAACTTTTCAAATCCCTCTCCAAATTGTTGAAATTCTGTTAAAGCTTTTAAAATTCTCTCTAGAATTTTCAAAATCCATGTCCACATGTTTACAATTTCACGTTAAAAAATGGCTAAAATTCCAGTTGAAATTTTTTCAAAGTCCCTTAAAAATTTTCCAATTTTTGTCCCAATTCTTCCCATTCCCATTGAAACTTTTCAAATCCCTCTCAAAATTGTTGAAATTCTCTTGAAGCTTTTAAAATTCTCTCTAGAATTTTCAAAATCCATGGCCACATGTTTACAATTTCACGTCAAAAAATTGCTAAAATTCCAGTTGAAATTTTTTCAAAGTCCCTTAAAAATTTTCCAATTTTTGTCCCAATTCTTCCCATTCCCATTGAAACTTTTCAAATCCCTCTCAAAATTGTTGAAATTCTCTTGAAGCTTTTAAAATTCTCTCTAGAATTTTCAAAATCCATGGCCACATGTTTACAATTTCACGTTAAAAAATGGCTAAAATTCCAGTTGAAATTTTTTCAAAGTCCCTTAAAAATTTTCCAATTTTTGTCCCAATTCTTCCCATTCCCATTGAAACTTTTCAAATCCCTCTCCAAATTGCTGAAATTCTCTTGAAGCTTTTAAAATTCTCTCTAGAATTTTCAAAATCCATGGCCACATGTTTACAATTTCACGTCAAAAAATGGCTAAAATTCCAGTTGAAATTTTTTCAAAGTCCCTTAAAAATTTTCCAATTTTTGTCCCAATTCTTCCCATTCCCATTGAAACTTTTCAAATCCCTCTCAAAATTGTTGAAATTCTCTTGAAGCTTTTAAAATTCTCTCTAGAATTTTCAAAATCCATGTCCACATGTTTACAATTTCACGTCAAAAAATGGCTAAAATTCCAGTTGAAATTTTTTCAAAGTCCCTTAAAAATTTTCCAATTTTTGTCCCAATTCTTCCCATTCCCATTGAAACTTTTCAAATCCCTCTACAAATTATTGAAATTCTCTTGAAGCTTTTAAAAGTCTCTCTAGAATTTTCAAAATCCATGTCCACATGTTTACAATTTCACGTCAAAAAATGGCTAAAATTCCAGTTGAAATTTTTTCAAAGTCCCTTAAAAATTTTCCAATTTTTGTCCCAATTCTTCCCATTCCCATTGAAACTTTTCAAATCCCTCTCAAAATTGTTGAAATTCTCTTGAAGCTTTTAAAATTCTCTCTAGAATTTTCAAAATCCATGGCCACATGTTTACAATTTCACGTCAAAAAATGGCTAAAATTCCAGTTGAAATTTTTTCAAAGTCCCTTAAAAGTTTTCCAATTTTTGTCCCAATTCTTCCCATTCCCATTGAAACTTTTCAAATCCCTCTCAAAATTGTTGAAATTCTCTTGAAGCTTTTAAAATTCTCTCTAGAATTTTCAAAATCCATGTCCACATGTTTACAATTTCACATAAAAAAATGGCTAAAATTCCAGTTGAAATTTTTTCAAAGTCCCTTAAAAATTTTCCATTTTTGTCCCAATTCTTCCCATTCCCATTGAAACTTTTCAAATCCCTCTCAAATTGTTGAAATTCTCTTGAAGCTTTTAAAATTCTCTCTAGAATTTTCAAAATCCATGTCCACATGTTTACAATTTCACAACAAAAAAATGGCTAAATTCCAGTTGAAATTTTTTCAAAGTCCCTTAAAAGTTTTCCAATTTTTGTCCCAATTCTTCCCATTCCCATTGAAACTTTTCAAATCCCTCTCCAAATTGTTGAAATTCTCTTGAAGCTTTTAAAATTCTCTCTAGAATTTTCAAAATCCATGTCCACATGTTTACAATTTCACGTCAAAAAATGGCTAAAATTCCAGTTGAAATTTTTCAAAGTCCCTTAAAAATTTTCCAATTTTTGTCCCAATTCTTCCCATTCCCATTGAAACTTTTCAAATCCCTCTCAAAATGTTGAAATTCTGTTGAAGCTTTTAAAATTCTCTCTAGAATTTTCAAAATCCATGGCCACATGTTTACAATTTCACGTCAAAAAATGGCTAAAATTCCAGTTGAAATTTTTTCAAAGTCCCTTAAAAATTTTCCAATTTTTGTCCCAATTCTTCCCATTCCCATTGAAACTTTTCAAATCCCCTCTCAAAATTGTTGAAATTCTGTTGAAGCTTTTAAAATTCTCTCTAGAATTTTCAAAATCCATGGCCACATGTTTACAATTTCACGTCAAAAAATGGCTAAAATTCCAGTTGAAATTTTTTCAAAGTCCCTTAAAATTTTCCCAATTTTTGTCCCAATTCTTCCCATTCCCATTGAAACTTTCAAATCCCTCTCAAAATTGTGTAAATTCTCTGAAGCTTTAAAATTCTCTCTAGAATTTTCAAAATCCATGGCCACATGTTTACAATTTCACGTAAAAAAATGGCTAAAATTCCAGTTGAAATTTTTTCAAAGTCCCTTAAAAATTTTCCAATTTTTGTCCCAATTCTTCCCATTCCCATTGAAACTTTTCAAATCCCTCTCAAAATTGTTGAAATTCTCTTGAAGCTTTTAAAATTCTCTCTAGAATTTTCAAAATCCATGTCCACATGTTTACAATTTCACATAAAAAAATGGCTAAATTCCAGTTGAAATTTTTTCAAAGTCCCTTAAAAATTTTCCAATTTTTGTCCCAATTCTTCCCATTCCCATTGAAACTTTTCAAATCCCTCTCCAAATTGTTGAAATTCTCTTGAAGCTTTTAAATTCTCTCTAGAATTTTCAAATCCATGGCCACATGTTTACAATTTCACGACAAAAAATGGCTAAAATTCCAGTTGAAATTTTTTCAAAGTCCCTTAAAAATTTTCCATTTTTGTCCCAATTCTTCCCATTCCCATTGAAACTTTTCAAATCCCTCTCAAAATTGTTGAAATTCTCTTGAAGCTTTTAAAATTCTCTCTAGATTTTCAAAATCCATGTTCCACATGTTTACAATTTCACGACAAAAAATGGCTAAAAATTCCAGTTGAAATTTTTTCAAAGTCCCTTCAAATTTTCCAATTTTGTCCCATTCTTCCCATTCCCATTGAAACTTTTCAAATCCCCTCTCAAAATTGTGAAATTCTGTTGAAGCTTTAAAATTCTCTCTAGAATTTTCAAATCCACTTCAACATGTTTACAATTTCACGTCAAAAAATGGCTAAAATTCCAGTTGAAATTTTTTCAAAGTCCCTTAAAATTTTCCAATTTTTGTCCCAATTCTTCCCATTCCCATTGAAACTTTTCAAATCCCTCTCAAAATTGTTGAATTCTGTTGAAGCTTTTAAAATTCTCTCTAGAATTTCAAAATCCATGGCCACATGTTTTACAAATTTCACGTCAAAAAATGGCTAAAATTCCAGTTGAAATTTTTTTCAAAGTCCCTTAAAAATTTTCCAATTTTTTGTCCCAATTCTTCCCATTCCCATTGAAACTTTTCAAATCCCTCTCAAAATTGTTGAAATTCTCTTGAAGCTTTTAAAATTCTCTCTAGAATTTTTAAAATCCATGTCCACATGTTTACAATTTCACGTCAAAAATGCTAAAATTTCCAGTTGAAATTTTTCAAAGTCCCTTAAAAATTTCCAATTTTTGTCCCAATTCTTCCCATTCCCATTGAAACTTTTCAAATCCCTCTCCAAATTGTTGAAATTCTGTTGAAGCTTAATTCTGTTGAAGCTTTTAAAATTCTCTCTAGAATTTTCAAAATCCATGGCCACATGTTTACAATTTCACGTCAAAAAATTGCTAAAATTCCAGTTGAAATTTTTTCAAAGTCCCTTAAAAATTTTCCAATTTTTGTCCCAATTCTTCCCATTCCCATTGAAACTTTTCAAATCCCTCTCAAAATTGTTGAAATTCTGTTAAAGCTTTTAAAATTCTCTCTAGAATTTTCAAAATCCATGTCCACATGTTTACAATTTCACATAAAAAATGGCTAAAATTCCAGTTGAAATTTTTTCAAAGTCCCTTAAAAATTTTCCAATTTTTGTCCCAATTCTTCCCATTCCCATTGAAACTTTTCAAATCCCTCTCAAAATTGTGTAAATTCTCTTGAAGCTTTTAAAATTCTCTCTAGAATTTTCAAAATCCATGGCCACATGTTTACAATTTCACGTAAAAAAATGGCTAAAATTCCAGTTGAAATTTTTTCAAAGTCCCTTAAAAGTTTTCCAATTTTTGTCCCAATTCTTCCCATTCCCATTGAAACTTTTCAAATCTTTCTCAAAATTGTTGAAATTCTCTTGAAGCTTTTAAAATTCTCTCTAGAATTTTCAAAATCCATGTCCACATGTTTACAATTTCACATTAAAAAATGGCTAAAATTCCAGTTGAAATTTTTTCAAAGTCCCTTAAAAATTTTCCAATTTTTGTCCCAATTCTTCCCATTCCCATTGAAACTTTTCAAATCCCTCTCAAAATTGTTGAAATTCTCTTGAAGCTTTTAAAATTCTCTCTAGAATTTTCAAAATCCATGGCCACATGTTTACAATTTCACATAAAAAAATGGCTAAAATTCCAGTTGAAATTTTTTCAAAGTCCCTTAAAATTTTCCAATTTTTGTCCCAATTCTTCCCATTCCCATTGAAACTTTTCAAATCCCTCTCAAAATTGTTGAAATTCTGTTGAAGCTTTTAAAATTCTCTCTAGAATTTTCAAAATCCATGGCCACATGTTTACAATTTCACGTCAAAAAATGGCTAAAATTCCAGTTGAAATTTTTTCAAAGTCCCTTAAAAATTTTCCAATTTTTGTCCCAATTCTTCCCATTCCCATTGAAACTTTTCAAATCCCTCTCAAAATTGTTGAAATTCTGTTGAAGCTTTTAAAATTCTCTCTAGAATTTTCAAAATCCATGGCCACATGTTTACAATTTCACGTCAAAAAATGGCTAAAATTCCAGTTGAAATTTTTTCAAAGTCCCTTAAAAATTTTCCAATTTTTGTCCCAATTCTTCCCATTCCCATTGAAACTTTTCAAATCCCTCTCAAAATTGTTGAAATTCCCTTGAAGCTTTTAAAATTCTCTCTAGAATTTTTAAAATCCATGTCCACATGTTTACAATTTCACGTCAAAAAATGGCTAAAATTCCAGTTGAAATTTTTTCAAAGTCCCTTAAAAATTTTCCAATTTTTGTCCCAATTCTTCCCATTCCCATTGAAACTTTTCAAATCCCTCTCCAAATTGTTGAAATTCTCTTGAAGCTTTTAAAATTCTCTCTAGAATTTTCAAAATCCATGGCCACATGTTTACAATTTCACGTCAAAAAATTGCTAAAATTCCAGTTGAAATTTTTTCAAAGTCCCTTCAAAATTTTCCAATTTTTGTCCCAATTCTTCCCATTCCCATTGAAACTTTTCAAATCCCTCTCTAAATTGTTGAAATTCTGTTAAAGCTTTTAAAATTCTCTCTAGAATTTTCAAAATCCATGTCCACATGTTTACAATTTCACGTCAAAAAATGGCTAAAATTCCAGTTGAAATTTTTTCAAAGTCCCTTAAAAATTTTCCAATTTTTGTCCCAATTCTTCCCATTCCCATTGAAACTTTTCAAATCCCTCTCAAAATTGTGTAAATTCTCTTGAAGCTTTTAAAATTCTCTCTAGAATTTTCAAAATCCATGGCCACATGTTTACAATTTCACGTAAAAAAATGGCTAAAATTCCAGTTGAAATTTTTTCAAAGTCCCTTAAAAGTTTTCCAATTTTTGTCCCAATTCTTCCCATTCCCATTGAAACTTTTCAAATCCCTCTCAAAATTGTTGAAATTCTCTTGAAGCTTTTAAAATTCTCTCTAGAATTTTCAAAATCCATGTCCACATGTTTACAATTTCACATAAAAAAATGGCTAAAATTCCAGTTGAAATTTTTTCAAAGTCCCTTCAAAATTTTCCAATTTTTGTCCCAATTCTTCCCATTCCCATTGAAACTTTTCAAATCCCTCTCAAAATTGTTGAAATTCTCTTGAAGCTTTTAAAATTCTCTCTAGAATTTTCAAAATCCATGGCCACATGTTTACAATTTCACGACAAAAAATGGCTAAAATTCCAGTTGAAATTTTTTCAAAGTCCCTGAAAAATTTTCCAATTTTTGTCCCAATTCTTCCCATTCCCATTGAAACTTTTCAAATCCCTCTCAAAATTGTTGAAATTCTGTTGAAGCTTTTAAAATTCTCTCTAGAATTTTCAAAATCCACTTCAACATGTTTACAATTTCACGTCAAAAAATGGCTAAAATTCCAGTTGAAATTTTTTCAAAGTCCCTTAAAAATTTTCCAATTTTTGTCCCAATTCTTCCCATTCCCATTGAAACTTTTCAAATCCCTCTCAAAATTGTTGAAATTCTCTTGAAGCTTTTAAAATTCTCTCTAGAATTTTCAAAATCCATGTCCACATGTTTACAATTTCACGTCAAAAAATGGCTAAAATTCCAGTTGAAATTTTTTCAAAGTCCCTTAAAAATTTTCCAATTTTTGTCCCAATTCTTCCCATTCCCATTGAAACTTTTCAAATCCCTCTCAAAATTGTTGAAATTCTCTTGAAGCTTTTAAAATTCTCTCTAGAATTTTCAAAATCCATGTCCACATGTTTACAATTTCACGTCAAAAAATGGCTAAAATTCCAGTTGAAATTTTTTCAAAGTCCCTTAAAAATTTTCCAATTTTTGTCCCAATTCTTCCCATTCCCATTGAAACTTTTCAAATCCCTCTCAAAATTGTTGAAATTCTCTTGAAGCTTTTAAAATTCTCTCTAGAATTTTCAAAATCCATGGCCACATGTTTACAATTTCACATAAAAAAATGGCTAAAATTCCAGTTGAAATTTTTTCAAAGTCCCTTAAAAATTTTCCAATTTTTGTCCCAATTCTTCCCATTCCCATTGAAACTTTTCAAATCCCTCTCCAAATTGTTGAAATTCTGTTGAAGCTTTTAAAATTCTCTCTAGAATTTTCAAAATCCATGGCCACATGTTTACAATTTCACGTCAAAAAATGGCTAAAATTCCAGTTCAAATTTTTTCAAAGTCCCTTAAAAATTTTCCAATTTTTGTCCCAATTCTTCCCATTCCCATTGAAACTTTTCAAATCCCTCTCCAAATTGTTGAAATTCTGTTAAAGCTTTTAAAATTCTCTCTAGAATTTTCAAAATCCATGTCCACATGTTTACAATTTCACGTTAAAAAATGGCTAAAATTCCAGTTGAAATTTTTTCAAAGTCCCTTAAAAATTTTCCAATTTTTGTCCCAATTCTTCCCATTCCCATTGAAACTTTTCAAATCCCTCTCAAAATTGTTGAAATTCTCTTGAAGCTTTTAAAATTCTCTCTAGAATTTTCAAAATCCATGGCCACATGTTTACAATTTCACGTCAAAAAATGGCTAAAATTCCAGTTGAAATTTTTTCAAAGTCCCTTAAAAGTTTTCCAATTTTTGTCCCAATTCTTCCCATTCCCATTGAAACTTTTCAAATCCCTCTCAAAATTGTTGAAATTCTCTTGAAGCTTTTAAAATTCTCTCTAGAATTTTCAAAATCCATGGCCACATGTTTACAATTTCACGTAAAAAAATTGCTAAAATTCTAGCTGAAATTTTTTCAAAGTCCCTTAAAAATTTTCCAATTTTTGTCCCAATTCTTCCCATTCCCATTGAAACTTTTCAAATCCCTCTCCAAATTGTTGAAATTCTCTTGAAGCTTTTAAAATTCTCTCTAGAATTTTCAAAATCCATGTCCACATGTTTACAATTTCACGTCAAAAAATGGCTAAAATTCCAGTTGAAATTTTTTCAAAGTCCCTTAAAAATTTTCCAATTTTTGTCCCAATTCTTCCCATTCCCATTGAAACTTTTCAAATCCCTCTCAAAATTGTTGAAATTCTCTTGAAGCTTTTAAAATTCTCTCTAGAATTTTCAAAATCCATGTCCACATGTTTACAATTTCACGTCAAAAAATGGCTAAAATTCCAGTTGAAATTTTTTCAAAGTCCCTTAAAAATTTTCCAATTTTTGTCCCAATTCTTCCCATTCCCATTGAAACTTTTCAAATCCCTCTCCAAATTATTGAAATTCTCTTGAAGCTTTTAAAAGTCTCTCTAGAATTTTCAAAATCCATGGCCACATGTTTACAATTTCACGACAAAAAATGGCTAAAATTCCAGTTGAAATTTTTTCAAAGTCCCTTAAAATTTTCCAATTTTTGTCCCAATTCTTCCCATTCCCATTGAAACTTTTCAAATCCCTCTCAAAATTGTTGAAATTCTGTTGAAGCTTTTAAAATTCTCTCTAGAATTTTCAAAATCCATGGCCACATGTTTACAATTTCACGACAAAAAATTGCTAAAATTCCAGTTGAAATTTTTTCAAAGTCCCTTAAAATTTTCCAATTTTTGTCCCAATTCTTCCCATTCCCATTGAAACTTTTCAAATCCCTCTCAAAATTGTTGAAATTCTGTTGAAGCTTTTAAAATTCTCTCTAGAATTTTCAAAATCCATGGCCACATGTTTACAATTTCACGTCAAAAAATGGCTAAAATTCCAGTTGAAATTTTTTCAAAGTCCCTTAAAAATTTTCCAATTTTTGTCCCAATTCTTCCCATTCCCATTGAAACTTTTCAAATCCCTCTCAAAATTGTTGAAATTCTCTTGAAGCTTTTAAAATTCTCTCTAGAATTTTCAAAATCCATGGCCACATGTTTACAATTTCACGTCAAAAAATGGCTAAAATTCCAGTTGAAATTTTTTCAAAGTCCCTTAAAAATTTTCCAATTTTTGTCCCAATTCTTCCCATTCCCATTGAAACTTTTCAAATCCCTCTCAAAATTGTTGAAATTCTCTTGAAGCTTTTAAAATTCTCTCTAGAATTTTCAAAATCCATGGCCACATGTTTACAATTTCACGTCAAAAAATGGCTAAAATTCCAGTTGAAATTTTTTCAAAGTCCCTTAAAATTTTCCAATTTTTGTCCCAATTCTTCCCATTCCCATTGAAACTTTTCAAATCCCTCTCAAAATTGTTGAAATTCTCTTGAAGCTTTTAAAATTCTCTCTAGAATTTTCAAAATCCATGGCCACATGTTTACAATTTCACATAAAAAAATGGCTAAAATTCCAGTTGAAATTTTTTCAAAGTCCCTTAAAAATTTTCCAATTTTTGTCCCAATTCTTCCCATTCCCATTGAAACTTTTCAAATCCCTCTCAAAATTGTTGAAATTCTCTTGAAGCTTTTAAAATTCTCTCTAGAATTTTCAAAATCAATGTCCACATGTTTACAATTTCACGACAAAAAATGGCTAAAATTCCAGTTGAAATTTTTTCAAAGTCCCTTAAAAATTTTCCAATTTTTGTTCCAATTCTTCCCATTCCCATTGAAACTTTTCAAATTCCTCTCAAAATTGTTGAAATTCTGTTGAAGCTTTTAAAATTCTCTCTAGAATTTTCAAAATCCACTTCAACATGTTTACAATTTCACGTCAAAAAATGGCTAAAATTCCAGTTGAAATTTTTTCAAAGTCCCTTAAAAATTTTCCAATTTTTGTCCCAATTCTTCCCATTCCCATTGAAACTTTTCAAATCCCTCTCCAAATTGTTGAAATTCTCTTGAAGCTTTTAAAATTCTCTCTAGAATTTTCAAAATCCATGTCCACATGTTTACAATTTCACGTCAAAAAATGGCTAAAATTCCAGTTGAAATTTTTTCAAAGTCCCTTCAAAATTTTCCAATTTTTGTCCCAATTCTTCCCATTCCCATTGAAACTTTTCAAATCCCTCTCAAAATTGTTGAAATTCTCTTGAAGCTTTTAAAATTCTCTCTAGAATTTTCAAAATCCATGTCCACATGTTTACAATTTCACGTCAAAAAATGGCTAAAATTCCAGTTGAAATTTTTTCAAAGTCCCTTAAAAATTTTCCAATTTTTGTCCCAATTCTTCCCATTCCCATTGAAACTTTTCAAATCCCTCTCAAAATTGTTGAAATTCTCTTGAAGCTTTTAAAATTCTCTCTAGAATTTTCAAAATCCATGTCCACATGTTTACAATTTCACGTCAAAAAATGGCTAAAATTCCAGTTGAAATTTTTTCAAAGTCCCTTAAAAATTTTCCAATTTTTGTCCCAATTCTTCCCATTCCCATTGAAACTTTTCAAATCCCTCTCAAAATTGTTGAAATTCTGTTGAAGCTTTTAAAATTCTCTCTAGAATTTTCAAAATCCATGGCCACATGTTTACAATTTCACGTCAAAAAATGGCTAAAATTCCAGTTGAAATTTTTTCAAAGTCCCTTAAAAATTTTCCAATTTTTGTCCCAATTCTTCCCATTCCCATTGAAACTTTTCAAATCCCTCTCAAAATTGTGTAAATTCTCTTGAAGCTTTTAAAATTCTCTCTAGAATTTTCAAAATCCATGGCCACATGTTTACAATTTCACGTCAAAAAATTGCTAAAATTCCAGTTGAAATTTTTTCAAAGTCCCTTAAAAATTTTCCAATTTTTGTCCCAATTCTTCCCATTCCCATTGAAACTTTTCAAATCCCTCTCCAAATTGTTGAAATTCTCTTGAAGCTTTTAAAATTCTCTCTAGAATTTTCAAAATCCATGGCCACATGTTTACAATTTCACATTAAAAAATTGTTAAAATTCCAGTTGAAATTTTTTCAAAGTCCCTTAAAAATTTTCCAATTTTTGTCCCAATTCTTCCCATTCCCATTGAAACTTTTCAAATCCCTCTCAAAATTGTTGAAATTCTGTTGAAGCTTTTAAAATTCTCTCTAGAATTTTCAAAATCCATGTCCACATGTTTACAATTTCACATAAAAAAATGGCTAAAATTCCAGTTGAAATTTTTTCAAAGTCCCTTAAAAATTTTCCAATTTTTGTCCCAATTCTTCCCATTCCCATTGAAACTTTTCAAATCCCTCTCCAAATTGTTGAAATTCTCTTGAAGCTTTTAAAATTCTCTCTAGAATTTTCAAAATCCATGTCCACATGTTTACAATTTCACGTCAAAAAATGGCTAAAATTCCAGTTGAAATTTTTTCAAAGTCCCTTAAAAATTTTCCAATTTTTGTCCCAATTCTTCCCATTCCCATTGAAACTTTTCAAATCCCTCTCAAAATTGTTGAAATTCTCTTGAAGCTTTTAAAATTCTCTCTAGAATTTTCAAAATCCATGTCCACATGTTTACAATTTCACGTAAAAAAATGGCTAAAATTCCAGTTGAAATTTTTTCAAAGTCCCTTAAAAGTTTTCCAATTTTTGTCCCAATTCTTCCCATTCCCATTGAAACTTTTCAAATCCCTCTCAAAATTGTTGAAATTCTCTTGAAGCTTTTAAAATTCTCTCTAGAATTTTCAAAATCCATGGCCACATGTTTACAATTTCACGTAAAAAAATTGCTAAAATTCTAGCTGAAATTTTTTCAAAGTCCCTTAAAAATTTTCCAATTTTTGTCCCAATTCTTCCCATTCCCATTGAAACTTTTCAAATCCCTCTCAAAATTGTAGAAATTCTCTTGAAGCTTTTAAAATTCTCTCTAGAATTTTCAAAATCCATGGCCACATGTTTACAATTTCACGTCAAAAAATGGCTAAAATTCCAGTTGAAATTTTTTCAAAGTCCCTTAAAAATTTTCCAATTTTTGTCCCAATTCTTCCCATTCCCATTGAAACTTTTCAAATCCCTCTCAAAATTGTTGAAATTCTCTTGAAGCTTTTAAAATTCTCTCTAGAATTTTCAAAATCCATGTCCACATGTTTACAATTTCACGTCAAAAAATGGCTAAAATTCCAGTTGAAATTTTTTCAAAGTCCCTTAAAAATTTTCCAATTTTTGTCCCAATTCTTCCCATTCCCATTGAAACTTTTCAAATCCCTCTCAAAATTATTGAAATTCTCTTGAAGCTTTTAAAAGTCTCTCTAGAATTTTCAAAATCCATGGCCACATGTTTACAATTTCACGACAAAAAATGGCTAAAATTCCAGTTGAAATTTTTTCAAAGTCCCTTAAAATTTTCCAATTTTTGTCCCAATTCTTCCCATTCCCATTGAAACTTTTCAAATCCCTCTCAAAATTGTTGAAATTCTGTTGAAGCTTTTAAAATTCTCTCTAGAATTTTCAAAATCCATGGCCACATGTTTACAATTTCACGACAAAAAATTGCTAAAATTCCAGTTGAAATTTTTTCAAAGTCCCTTAAAATTTTCCAATTTTTGTCCCAATTCTTCCCATTCCCATTGAAACTTTTCAAATCCCTCTCAAAATTGTTGAAATTCTGTTGAAGCTTTTAAAATTCTCTCTAGAATTTTCAAAATCCATGGCCACATGTTTACAATTTCACGTCAAAAAATGGCTAAAATTCCAGTTGAAATTTTTTCAAAGTCCCTTAAAAATTTTCCAATTTTTGTCCCAATTCTTCCCATTCCCATTGAAACTTTTCAAATCCCTCTCCAAATTGTTGAAATTCTGTTGAAGCTTTTAAAATTCTCTCTAGAATTTTCAAAATCCATGGCCACATGTTTACAATTTCACGTCAAAAAATGGCTAAAATTCCAGTTGAAATTTTTTCAAAGTCCCTTAAAAATTTTCCAATTTTTGTCCCAATTCTTCCCATTCCCATTGAAACTTTTCAAATCCCTCTCCAAATTGTTGAAATTCTCTTGAAGCTTTTAAAATTCTCTCTAGAATTTTCAAAATCCATGGCCACATGTTTACAATTTCACGTCAAAAAATGGCTAAAATTCCAGTTGAAATTTTTTCAAAGTCCCTTAAAAGTTTTCCAATTTTTGTCCCAATTCTTCCCATTCCCATTGAAACTTTTCAAATCCCTCTCCAAATTGTTGAAATTCTCTTGAAGCTTTTAAAATTCTCTCTAGAATTTTCAAAATCCATGTCCACATGTTTACAATTTCACATAAAAAAATGGCTAAAATTCCAGTTGAAATTTTTTCAAAGTCCCTTAAAAATTTTCCAATTTTTGTCCCAATTCTTCCCATTCCCATTGAAACTTTTCAAATCCCTCTCCAAATTGTTGAAATTCTCTTGAAGCTTTTAAAATTCTCTCTAGAATTTTCAAAATCCATGGCCACATGTTTACAATTTCACGACAAAAAATGGCTAAAATTCCAGTTGAAATTTTTTCAAAGTCCCTTAAAAATTTTCCAATTTTTGTCCCAATTCTTCCCATTCCCATTGAAACTTTTCAAATCCCTCTCAAAATTGTTGAAATTCTGTTGAAGCTTTTAAAATTCTCTCTAGAATTTTCAAAATCCACTTCAACATGTTTACAATTTCACGTCAAAAAATGGCTAAAATTCCAGTTGAAATTTTTTCAAAGTCCCTTAAAAATTTTCCAATTTTTGTCCCAATTCTTCCCATTCCCATTGAAACTTTTCAAATCCCTCTCAAAATTGTTGAAATTCTCTTGAAGCTTTTAAAATTCTCTCTAGAATTTTCAAAATCCATGTCCACATGTTTACAATTTCACGTCAAAAAATGGCTAAAATTCCAGTTGAAATTTTTTCAAAGTCCCTTCAAAATTTTCCAATTTTTGTCCCAATTCTTCCCATTCCCATTGAAACTTTTCAAATCCCTCTCAAAATTGTGTAAATTCTCTTGAAGCTTTTAAAATTCTCTCTAGAATTTTCAAAATCCATGTCCACATGTTTACAATTTCACGTCAAAAAATGGCTAAAATTCCAGTTGAAATTTTTTCAAAGTCCCTTAAAAATTTTCCAATTTTTGTCCCAATTCTTCCCATTCCCATTGAAACTTTTCAAATCCCTCTCAAAATTGTTGAAATTCTCTTGAAGCTTTTAAAATTCTCTCTAGAATTTTCAAAATCCATGGCCACATGTTTACAATTTCACATAAAAAAATGGCTAAAATTCCAGTTGAAATTTTTTCAAAGTCCCTTCAAAATTTTCCAATTTTTGTCCCAATTCTTCCCATTCCCATTGAAACTTTTCAAATCCCTCTCCAAATTGCTGAAATTCTCTTGAAGCTTTTAAAATTCTCTCTAGAATTTTCAAAATCCATGGCCACATGTTTACAATTTCACGTCAAAAAATGGCTAAAATTCCAGTTGAAATTTTTTCAAAGTCCCTTAAAAATTTTCCAATTTTTGTCCCAATTCTTCCCATTCCCATTGAAACTTTTCAAATCCCTCTCAAAATTGTTGAAATTCTCTTGAAGCTTTTAAAATTCTCTCTAGAATTTTCAAAATCCATGTCCACATGTTTACAATTTCACGTCAAAAAATGGCTAAAATTCCAGTTGAAATTTTTTCAAAGTCCCTTAAAAATTTTCCAATTTTTGTCCCAATTCTTCCCATTCCCATTGAAACTTTTCAAATCCCTCTCAAAATTATTGAAATTCTCTTGAAGCTTTTAAAAGTCTCTCTAGAATTTTCAAAATCCATGGCCACATGTTTACAATTTCACGACAAAAAATGGCTAAAATTCCAGTTGAAATTTTTTCAAAGTCCCTTAAAATTTTCCAATTTTTGTCCCAATTCTTCCCATTCCCATTGAAACTTTTCAAATCCCTCTCAAAATTGTTGAAATTCTGTTGAAGCTTTTAAAATTCTCTCTAGAATTTTCAAAATCCATGGCCACATGTTTACAATTTCACGACAAAAAATTGCTAAAATTCCAGTTGAAATTTTTTCAAAGTCCCTTAAAATTTTCCAATTTTTGTCCCAATTCTTCCCATTCCCATTGAAACTTTTCAAATCCCTCTCAAAATTGTTGAAATTCTGTTGAAGCTTTTAAAATTCTCTCTAGAATTTTCAAAATCCATGGCCACATGTTTACAATTTCACGTCAAAAAATGGCTAAAATTCCAGTTGAAATTTTTTCAAAGTCCCTTAAAAATTTTCCAATTTTTGTCCCAATTCTTCCCATTCCCATTGAAACTTTTCAAATCCCTCTCCAAATTGTTGAAATTCTGTTGAAGCTTTTAAAATTCTCTCTAGAATTTTCAAAATCCATGGCCACATGTTTACAATTTCACGTCAAAAAATGGCTAAAATTCCAGTTGAAATTTTTTCAAAGTCCCTTAAAAATTTTCCAATTTTTGTCCCAATTCTTCCCATTCCCATTGAAACTTTTCAAATCCCTCTCCAAATTGTTGAAATTCTCTTGAAGCTTTTAAAATTCTCTCTAGAATTTTCAAAATCCATGGCCACATGTTTACAATTTCACGTCAAAAAATGGCTAAAATTCCAGTTGAAATTTTTTCAAAGTCCCTTAAAAGTTTTCCAATTTTTGTCCCAATTCTTCCCATTCCCATTGAAACTTTTCAAATCCCTCTCCAAATTGTTGAAATTCTCTTGAAGCTTTTAAAATTCTCTCTAGAATTTTCAAAATCCATGTCCACATGTTTACAATTTCACATAAAAAAATGGCTAAAATTCCAGTTGAAATTTTTTCAAAGTCCCTTAAAAATTTTCCAATTTTTGTCCCAATTCTTCCCATTCCCATTGAAACTTTTCAAATCCCTCTCCAAATTGTTGAAATTCTCTTGAAGCTTTTAAAATTCTCTCTAGAATTTTCAAAATCCATGGCCACATGTTTACAATTTCACATAAAAAAATGGCTAAAATTCAGTTGAAATTTTTTCAAAGTCCCTTAAAAATTTTCCAATTTTTGTCCCAATTCTTCCCATTCCCATTGAAACTTTTCAAATCCCTCTCAAAATTGTTGAAATCTGTTGAAGCTTTTAAAATTCTCTCTAGAATTTTCAAAATCCACTTCAACATGTTTACAATTTCACGTCAAAAAATGGCTAAAATTCCAGTTGAAATTTTTTCAAAGTCCCTTAAAAATTTTCCAATTTTTGTCCCAATTCTTCCCATTCCCATTGAAACTTTTCAAATCCCTCTCAAAATTGTTGAAATTCTCTTGAAGCTTTTAAAATTCTCTCTAGAATTTTCAAAATCCATGTCCACATGTTTACAATTTCACGTCAAAAAATGGCTAAAATTCCAGTTGAAATTTTTTCAAAGTCCCTTCAAAATTTTCCAATTTTTGTCCCAATTCTTCCCATTCCCATTGAAACTTTTCAAATCCCTCTCAAAATTGTGTAAATTCTCTTGAAGCTTTTAAAATTCTCTCTAGAATTTTCAAAATCCATGGCCACATGTTTACAATTTCACGTCAAAAAATGGCTAAAATTCCAGTTGAAATTTTTTCAAAGTCCCTTAAAAATTTTCCAATTTTTGTCCCAATTCTTCCCATTCCCATTGAAACTTTTCAAATCCCTCTCAAAATTGTTGAAATTCTCTTGAAGCTTTTAAAATTCTCTCTAGAATTTTCAAAATCCACTTCAACATGTTTACAATTTCACGTCAAAAAATGGCTAAAATTCCAGTTGAAATTTTTTCAAAGTCCCTTCAAAATTTTCCAATTTTTGTCCCAATTCTTCCCATTCCCATTGAAACTTTTCAAATCCCTCTCCAAATTGTTGAAATTCTCTTGAAGCTTTTAAAATTCTCTCTAGAATTTTCAAAATCCATGGCCACATGTTTACAATTTCACGTCAAAAAATGGCTAAAATTCCAGTTCAAATTTTTTCAAAGTCCCTTAAAAATTTTCCAATTTTTGTCCCAATTCTTCCCATTCCCATTGAAACTTTTCAAATCCCTCTCCAAATTGTTGAAATTCTGTTAAAGCTTTTAAAATTCTCTCTAGAATTTTCAAAATCCATGTCCACATGTTTACAATTTCACGTTAAAAAATGGCTAAAATTCCAGTTGAAATTTTTTCAAAGTCCCTTAAAAATTTTCCAATTTTTGTCCCAATTCTTCCCATTCCCATTGAAACTTTTCAAATCCCTCTCAAAATTGTTGAAATTCTCTTGAAGCTTTTAAAATTCTCTCTAGAATTTTCAAAATCCATGGCCACATGTTTACAATTTCACGTCAAAAAATGGCTAAAATTCCAGTTGAAATTTTTCAAAGTCCCTTAAAAGTTTTCCAATTTTTGTCCCAATTCTTCCCATTCCCATTGAAACTTTTCAAATCCCTCTCAAAATTGTTGAAATTCTCTTGAAGCTTTTAAAATTCTCTCTAGAATTTTCAAAATCCATGGCCACATGTTTACAATTTCACGTAAAAAAATTGCTAAAATTCTAGCTGAAATTTTTTCAAAGTCCCTTAAAAATTTTCCAATTTTTGTCCCAATTCTTCCCATTCCCATTGAAACTTTTCAAATCCCTCTCAAAATTGTTGAAATTCTCTTGAAGCTTTTAAAATTCTCTCTAGAATTTTCAAAATCCATGTCCACATGTTTACAATTTCACGTCAAAAAATGGCTAAAATTCCAGTTGAAATTTTTTCAAAGTCCCTTAAAAATTTTCCAATTTTTGTCCCAATTCTTCCCATTCCCATTGAAACTTTTCAAATCCCTCTCCAAATTATTGAAATTCTCTTGAAGCTTTTAAAAGTCTCTCTAGAATTTTCAAAATCCATGGCCACATGTTTACAATTCACGACAAAAAATGGCTAAAATTCCAGTTGAAATTTTTTCAAAGTCCCTTAAAATTTTCCAATTTTTGTCCCAATTCTTCCCATTCCCATTGAAACTTTTCAAATCCCTCTCAAAATTGTTGAAATTCTGTTGAAGCTTTTAAAATTCTCTCTAGAATTTTCAAAATCCATGGCCACATGTTTACAATTTCACGACAAAAAATTGCTAAAATTCCAGTTGAAATTTTTTCAAAGTCCCTTAAAATTTTCCAATTTTTGTCCCAATTCTTCCCATTCCCATTGAAACTTTTCAAATCCCTCTCAAAATTGTTGAAATTCTGTTGAAGCTTTTAAAATTCTCTCTAGAATTTTCAAAATCCATGGCCACATGTTTACAATTTCACGTCAAAAAATGGCTAAAATTCCAGTTGAAATTTTTTCAAAGTCCCTTAAAAATTTTCCAATTTTTGTCCCAATTCTTCCCATTCCCATTGAAACTTTTCAAATCCCTCTCCAAATTGTTGAAATTCTCTTGAAGCTTTTAAAATTCTCTCTAGAATTTTCAAAATCCATGGCCACATGTTTACAATTTCACGTCAAAAAATGGCTAAAATTCCAGTTGAAATTTTTTCAAAGTCCCTTAAAAATTTTCCAATTTTTGTCCCAATTCTTCCCATTCCCATTGAAACTTTTCAAATCCCTCTCCAAATTGTTGAAATTCTGTTGAAGCTTTTAAAATTCTCTCTAGAATTTTCAAAATCCATGTCCACATGTTTACAATTTCACATAAAAAAATGGCTAAAATTCCAGTTGAAATTTTTTCAAAGTCCCTTAAAAATTTTCCAATTTTTGTCCCAATTCTTCCCATTCCCATTGAAACTTTTCAAATCCCTCTCCAAATTGTTGAAATTCTGTTGAAGCTTTTAAAATTCTCTCTAGAATTTTCAAAATCCATGGCCACATGTTTACAATTTCACGTAAAAAAATTGCTAAAATTCCAGTTGAAATTTTTTCAAAGTCCCTTAAAAATTTTCCAATTTTTGTCCCAATTCTTCCCATTCCCATTGAAACTTTTCAAATCCCTCTCAAAATTGTTGAAATTCTCTTGAAGCTTTTAAAATTCTCTCTAGAATTTTCAAAATCCATGTCCACATGTTTACAAGTTCACGACAAAAAATGGCTAAAATTCCAGTTGAAATTTTTTCAAAGTCCCTTAAAAATTTTCCAATTTTTGTCCCAATTCTTCCCATTCCCATTGAAACTTTTCAAATCCCTCTCCAAATTGTTGAAATTCTCTTGAAGCTTTTAAAATTCTCTCTAGAATTTTCAAAATCCATGTCCACATGTTTACAATTTCACGTTAAAAAATGGCTAAATTCCAGTTGAAATTTTTTCAAAGTCCCTTAAAAATTTTCCAATTTTTGTCCCAATTCTTCCCATTCCCATTGAAACTTTTCAAATCCCTCTCAAAATTGTTGAAATTCTCTTGAAGCTTTTAAAATTCTCTCTAGAATTTTCAAAATCCATGGCCACATGTTTACAATTTCACGTCAAAAAATGGCTAAAATTCCAGTTGAAATTTTTTCAAAGTCCCTTAAAAGTTTTCCAATTTTTGTCCCAATTCTTCCCATTCCCATTGAAACTTTTCAAATCCCTCTCAAAATTGTTGAAATTCTCTTGAAGCTTTTAAAATTCTCTCTAGAATTTTCAAAATCCATGGCCACATGTTTACAATTTCACGTAAAAAAATTGCTAAAATTCTAGCTGAAATTTTTTCAAAGTCCCTTAAAAATTTTCCAATTTTTGTCCCAATTCTTCCCATTCCCATTGAAACTTTTCAAATCCCTCTCAAAATTGTTGAAATTCTCTTGAAGCTTTTAAAATTCTCTCTAGAATTTTCAAAATCCATGTCCACATGTTTACAATTTCACGTCAAAAAATGGCTAAAATTCCAGTTGAAATTTTTTCAAAGTCCCTTAAAAATTTTCCAATTTTTGTCCCAATTCTTCCCATTCCCATTGAAACTTTTCAAATCCCTCTCCAAATTATTGAAATTCTCTTGAAGCTTTTAAAAGTCTCTCTAGAATTTTCAAAATCCATGGCCACATGTTTACAATTTCACGACAAAAAATGGCTAAAATTCCAGTTGAAATTTTTTCAAAGTCCCTTAAAATTTTTCCAATTTTTGTCCCAATTCTTCCCATTCCCATTGAAACTTTTCAAATCCCTCTCAAAATTGTTGAAATTCTGTTGAAGCTTTTAAAATTCTCTCTAGAATTTTCAAAATCCATGGCCACATGTTTAAAATTTCACGACAAAAAATTGCTAAAATTCCAGTTGAAATTTTTTCAAAGTCCCTTAAAATTTTCCAATTTTTGTCCCAATTCTTCCCATTCCCATTGAAACTTTTCAAATCCCTCTCAAAATTGTTGAAATTCTGTTGAAGCTTTTAAAATTCTCTCTAGAATTTTCAAAATCCATGGCCACATGTTTACAATTTCACGTCAAAAAATGGCTAAAATTCCAGTTGAAATTTTTTCAAAGTCCCTTAAAAATTTTCCAATTTTTGTCCCAATTCTTCCCATTCCCATTTGAAACTTTTCAAATCCCTCTCCAAATTGTTGAAATTCTCTTGAAGCTTTTAAAATTCTCTCTAGAATTTTCAAAATCCATGGCCACATGTTTACAATTTCACGTCAAAAAATGGCTAAAATTCCAGTTGAAATTTTTCAAAGTCCCCTTAAAAATTTTCCAATTTTTGTCCCAATTCTTCCCATTCCCATTGAAACTTTTCAAATCCCTCTCCAAATTGTTGAAATTCTCTTGAAGCTTTTAAAATTCTCTCTAGAATTTTCAAAATCCATGTCCACATGTTTACAAGTTCACGACAAAAAATGGCTAAAATTCCAGTTGAAATTTTTTCAAAGTCCCTTAAAAATTTCCAATTTTTGTCCCAATTCTTCCCATTCCCATTGAAACTTTTCAAATCCCTCTCCAAATTGTTGAAATTCTGTTGAAGCTTTTAAAATTCTCTCTAGAATTTTCAAAATCCATGGCCACATGTTTACAATTTCACGTAAAAAATTGCTAAAATTCCAGTTGAAATTTTTTCAAAGTCCCTTAAAAATTTTCCAATTTTTGTCCCAATTCTTCCCATTCCCATTGAAACTTTTCAAATCCCTCTCAAAATTGTTGAAATTCTCTTGAAGCTTTTAAAATTCTCTCTAGAATTTCAAAATCCATGTCCACATGTTTACAAGTTCACGACAAAAAATGGCTAAAATTCCAGTTGAAATTTTTTCAAAGTCCCTTAAAATTTTCCAATTTTTGTCCCAATTCTTCCCATTCCCATTGAAACTTTTCAAATCCCTCTCAAAATTGTTGAAATTCTGTTGAAGCTTTTAAAATTCTCTCTAGAATTTTCAAAATCCATGGCCACATGTTTACAATTTCACGTAAAAAAATGGCTAAAATTCCAGTTGAAAGTTTTTCAAAGTCCCTTAAAATTTTCCAATTTTTGTCCCAATTCTTCCCATTCCCATTGAAACTTTTCAAATCCCTCTCAAAATTGTTGAAATTCTCTTGAAGCTTTTAAAATTCTCTCTAGAATTTTCAAAATCCATGGCCACATGTTTACAATTTCACATAAAAAAATGGCTAAAATTCCAGTTGAAATTTTTTCAAAGTCCCTTAAAAATTTTCCAATTTTTGTCCCAATTCTTCCCATTCCCATTGAAACTTTTCAAATCCCTCTCAAAATTGTTGAAATTCTCTTGAAGCTTTTAAAATTCTCTCTAGAATTTTCAAAATCAATGTCCACATGTTTACAATTTCACGACAAAAAATGGCTAAAATTCCAGTTGAAATTTTTTCAAAGTCCCTTCAAAATTTTCCAATTTTTGTTCAATTCTTCCCATTCCCATTGAAACTTTTCAAATTCCTCTCAAAATTGTTGAAATTCTGTTGAAGCTTTTAAAATTCTCTCTAGAATTTTCAAATCCACTTCAACATGTTTACAATTTCACGTCAAAAAATGGCTAAAATTCCAGTTGAAATTTTTTCAAAGTCCCTTAAAAATTTTCCAATTTTTGTCCCAATTCTTCCCATTCCCATTGAAACTTTTCAAATCCCTCTCAAAATTGTTGAAATTCTGTTGAAGCTTTTAAAATTCTCTCTAGAATTTTCAAAATCCATGGCCACATGTTTACAATTTCACGTCAAAAATGGCTAAAATTCCAGTTGAAATTTTTTCAAAGTCCCTTAAAAATTTTCCAATTTTGTCCCAATTCTTCCCATTCCCATTGAAACTTTTCAAATCCCTCTCAAAATTGTTGAAATTCTCTTGAAGCTTTTAAAATTCTCTCTAGAATTTTCAAAATCCATGTCCACATGTTTACAATTTCACGTCAAAAAATGGCTAAAATTCCAGTTGAAATTTTTTCAAAGTCCCTTAAAAATTTTCCAATTTTTGTCCCAATTCTTCCCATTCCCATTGAAACTTTTCAAATCCCTCTCAAAATTGTTGAAATTCTCTTGAAGCTTTTAAAATTCTCTCTAGAATTTTCAAAATCCATGTCCACATGTTTACAATTTCACGTCAAAAAATGGCTAAAATTCCAGTTGAAATTTTTTCAAAGTCCCTTAAAAATTTTCCAATTTTTGTCCCAATTCTTCCCATTCCCATTGAAACTTTTCAAATCCCTCTCCAAATTGTTGAAATTCTCTTGAAGCTTTTAAAATTCTCTCTAGAATTTTCAAAATCCATGTCCACATGTTTACAATTTCACGTCAAAAAATGGCTAAAATTCCAGTTGAAATTTTTCAAAGTCCCTTAAAAATTTTCCAATTTTTGTCCCAATTCTTCCCATTCCCATTGAAACTTTTCAAATCCCTCTCAAAATTGTTGAAATTCTGTTGAAGCTTTTAAAATTCTCTCTAGAATTTTCAAAATCCATGGCCACATGTTTACAATTTCACGTAAAAAAATTGCTAAAATTCCAGTTGAAATTTTTTCAAAGTCCCTTAAAAATTTTCCAATTTTTGTCCCAATTCTTCCCATTCCCATTGAAACTTTTCAAATCCCTCTCAAAATTGTTGAAATTCTCTTGAAGCTTTTAAAATTCTCTCTAGAATTTTCAAAATCCATGTCCACATGTTTACAAGTTCACGACAAAAAATGGCTAAAATTCCAGTTGAAATTTTTTCAAAGTCCCTTAAAAATTTTCCAATTTTTGTCCCAATTCTTCCCATTCCCATTGAAACTTTTCAAATCCCTCTCAAAATTGTTGAAATTCTGTTGAAGCTTTTAAAATTCTCTCTAGAATTTTCAAAATCCATGGCCACATGTTTACAATTTCACGTAAAAAAATGGCTAAAATTCCAGTTGAAATTTTTTCAAAGTCCTTAAAAATTTTCCAATTTTTGTCCCAATTCTTCCCATTCCCATTGAAACTTTTCAAATCCCTCTCAAAATTGTTGAAATTCTCTTGAAGCTTTTAAAATTCTCTCTAGAATTTTCAAAATCCATGGCACATGTTTACAATTTCACATAAAAAAATGGCTAAAATTCCAGTTGAAATAATTTTCAACTGGAATTTTAGCCATTTTTTTATGTGAAATTGTAAACATGTGGCCATGGATTTTGAAAATTCTAGAGAGAATTTTAAAAGCTTCAAGAGAATTTCAACAATTTTGAGAGGGATTTGAAAAGTTTCAATGGGAATGGGAAGAATTGGGACAAAAATTGGAAAATTTTTAAGGGACTTTGAAAAAATTTCAACTGGAATTTTAGCCATTTTTTTACGTGAAATTGTAAACATGTGGCCATGGATTTTGAAAATTCTAGAGAGAATTTTAAAAGCTTCAACAGAATTTCAACAATTTTGAGAGGGATTTGAAAAGTTTCAATGGGGAATGGGAAGAATTGGGACAAAAATTGGAAATTTTTAAGGGACTTTGAAAAAATTTCAACTGGAATTTTAGCCATTTTTTGTCGTGAACTTGTAAACATGTGGACATGGATTTTGAAAATTCTAGAGAGAATTTTAAAAGCTTCAAGAGAATTTCAACAATTTTGAGAGGGATTTGAAAAGTTTCAATGGGAATGGGAAGAATTGGGACAAAAATTGGAAATTTTTAAGGGACTTTGAAAAAATTTCAACTGGAATTTTAGCAATTTTTTTACGTGAAATTGTAAACATGTGGCCATGGATTTTGAAAATTCTAGAGAGAATTTTAAAAGCTTCAACAGAATTTCAACAATTTTGAGAGGGATTTGAAAAGTTTCAATGGGAATGGGAAGAATTGGGACAAAAATTGGAAAATTTTTAAGGGACTTTGAAAAAATTTCAACTGGAATTTTAGCCATTTTTTGACGTGAAATTGTAAACATGTGGACATGGATTTTGAAAATTCTAGAGAGAATTTTAAAAGCTTCAAGAGAATTTCAACAATTTGGAGAGGGATTTGAAAAGTTTCAATGGGAATGGGAAGAATTGGGACAAAAATTGGAAAATTTTTAAGGGACTTTGAAAAAATTTCAACTGGAATTTTAGCCATTTTTTGACGTGAAATTGTAAACATGTGGACATGGATTTTGAAAATTCTAGAGAGAATTTTAAAAGCTTCAAGAGAATTTCAACAATTTTGAGAGGGATTTGAAAAGTTTCAATGGGAATGGGAAGAATTGGGACAAAAATTGGAAAATTTTTAAGGGACTTTGAAAAAATTTCAACTGGAATTTTAGCCATTTTTTGACGTGAAATTGTAAACATGTGGACATGGATTTTGAAAATTCTAGAGAGAATTTTAAAAGCTTCAAGAGAATTTCAACAATTTTGAGAGGGATTTGAAAAGTTTCAATGGGAATGGGAAGAATTGGGACAAAAATTGGAAAATTTTTAAGGGACTTTGAAAAAATTTCAACTGGAATTTTAGCCATTTTTTGACGTGAAATTGTAAACATGTGGCCATGGATTTTGAAAATTCTAGAGAGAATTTTAAAAGCTTCAACAGAATTTCAACAATTTTGAGAGGGATTTGAAAAGTTTCAATGGGAATGGGAAGAATTGGGACAAAAATTGGAAAATTTTTAAGGGACTTTGAAAAAATTTCAACTGGAATTTTAGCCATTTTTTGACGTGAAATTGTAAACATGTTGAAGTGGATTTTGAAAATTCTAGAGAGAATTTTAAAAGCTTCAACAGAATTTCAACAATTTTGAGAGGAATTTGAAAAGTTTCAATGGGAATGGGAAGAATTGGAACAAAAATTGGAAAATTTTGAAGGGACTTTGAAAAAATTTCAACTGGAATTTTAGCCATTTTTTGTCGTGAAATTGTAAACATGTGGACATTGATTTTGAAAATTCTAGAGAGAATTTTAAAAGCTTCAAGAGAATTTCAACAATTTTGAGAGGGATTTGAAAAGTTTCAATGGGAATGGGAAGAATTGGGACAAAATTGGAAAATTTTTAAGGGACTTTGAAAAAATTTCAACTGGAATTTTAGCCATTTTTTTATGTGAAATTGTAAACATGTGGCCATGGATTTTGAAAATTCTAGAGAGAATTTTAAAAGCTTCAAGAGAATTTCAACAATTTTGAGAGGGATTTGAAAAGTTTCAATGGGAATGGAAGAATTGGGACAAAAATTGGAAAATTTTTAAGGGACTTTGAAAAACTTTCAACTGGAATTTTAGCCATTTTTTTACGTGAAATTGTAAACATGTGGCCATGGATTTTGAAAATTCTAGAGAGAATTTTAAAAGCTTCAACAGAATTTCAACAATTTTGAGAGGGATTTGAAAAGTTTCAATGGGAATGGGAAGAATTGGGACAAAAATTGGAAAATTTTTAAGGGACTTTGAAAAAATTTCAACTGGAATTTTAGCCATTTTTTGTCGTGAACTTGTAAACATGTGGACATGGATTTTGAAAATTCTAGAGAGAATTTTAAAAGCTTCAAGAGAATTTCAACAATTTTGAGAGGGATTTGAAAAGTTTCAATGGGAATGGGAAGAATTGGGACAAAAATTGGAAAATTTTTAAGGGACTTTGAAAAAATTTCAACTGGAATTTTAGCAATTTTTTACGTGAAATTGTAAACATGTGGCCATGGATTTTGAAAATTCTAGAGAGAATTTAAAAGCTTCAACAGAATTTCAACAATTTGGAGAGGGATTTGAAAAGTTTCAATGGGAATGGGAAGAATTGGGACAAAAATTGGAAAATTTTTAAGGGACTTTGAAAAAATTTCAACTGGAATTTTAGCCATTTTTTGTCGTGAACTTGTAAACATGTGGACATGGATTTTGAAAATTCTAGAGAGAATTTTAAAAGCTTCAAGAGAATTTCAACAATTTGGAGAGGGATTTGAAAAGTTTCAATGGGAATGGGAAGAATTGGGACAAAAATTGGAAAATTTTTAAGGGACTTTGAAAAAATTTCAACTGGAATTTTAGCCATTTTTTGACGTGAAATTGTAAACATGTGGCCATGGATTTTGAAAATTCTAGAGAGAATTTTAAAAGCTTCAAGAGAATTTCAACAATTTGGAGAGGGATTTGAAAAGTTTCAATGGGAATGGGAAGAATTGGGACAAAAATTGGAAAATTTTTAAGGGACTTTGAAAAATTTCAACTGGAATTTTAGCCATTTTTTGACGTGAAATTGTAAACATGTGGCCATGGATTTTGAAATTCTAGAGAGAATTTTAAAAGCTTCAACAGAATTTCAACAATTTTGAGAGGGATTTGAAAAGTTTCAATGGGAATGGGAAGAATTGGGACAAAAATTGGAAAATTTTAAGGGACTTTGAAAAAATTTCAACTGGAATTTTAGCAATTTTTTGTCGTGAAATTTTAAACATGTGGCCATGGATTTTGAAAATTCTAGAGAGAATTTTAAAAGCTTCAACAGAATTTCAACAATTTTGAGAGGGATTTGAAAAGTTTCAATGGGAATGGGAAGAATTGGGACAAAAATTGGAAAATTTTAAGGGACTTTGAAAAAATTTCAACTGGAATTTTAGCCATTTTTTGTCGTGAAATTGTAAACATGTGGCCATGGATTTTGAAAATTCTAGAGAGACTTTTAAAAGCTTCAAGAGAATTTCAATAATTTGGAGAGGGATTTGAAAAGTTTCAATGGGAATGGGAAGAATTGGGACAAAAATTGGAAAATTTTTAAGGGACTTTGAAAAAATTTCAACTGGAATTTTAGCCATTTTTTGACGTGAAATTGTAAACATGTGGACATGGATTTTGAAAATTCTAGAGAGAATTTTAAAAGCTTCAAGAGAATTTCAACAATTTTGAGAGGGATTTGAAAAGTTTCAATGGGAATGGGAAGAATTGGGACAAAAATTGGAAAATTTTTAAGGGACTTTGAAAAAATTTCAGCTAGAATTTTAGCAATTTTTTTACGTGAAATTGTAAACATGTGGCCATGGATTTTGAAAATTCTAGAGAGAATTTTAAAAGCTTCAAGAGAATTTCAACAATTTTGAGAGGGATTTGAAAAGTTTCAATGGGAATGGGAAGAATTGGGACAAAAATTGGAAAACTTTTAAGGGACTTTGAAAAATTTCAACTGGAATTTTAGCCATTTTTTGACGTGAAATTGTAAACATGTGGCCATGGATTTTGAAAATTCTAGAGAGAATTTTAAAAGCTTCAAGAGAATTTCAACAATTTTGAGAGGGATTTGAAAAGTTTCAATGGGAATGGGAAGAATTGGGACAAAAATTGGAAAATTTTTAAGGGACTTTGAAAAAATTTCAACTGGAATTTTAGCCATTTTTTAACGTGAAATTGTAAACATGTGGACATGGATTTTGAAAATTCTAGAGAGAATTTTAAAAGCTTCAAGAGAATTTCAACAATTTGGAGAGGGATTTGAAAAGTTTCAATGGGAATGGGAAGAATTGGGACAAAATTGGAAAATTTTTAAGGGACTTTGAAAAAATTTCAACTGGAATTTTAGCCATTTTTTGTCGTGAACTTGTAAACATGTGGACATGGATTTTGAAAATTCTAGAGAGAATTTTAAAAGCTTCAAGAGAATTTCAACAATTTTGAGAGGGATTTGAAAAGTTTCAATGGGAATGGGAAGAATTGGGACAAAAATTGGAAAATTTTAAGGGACTTTGAAAAAATTTCAACTGGAATTTTAGCAATTTTTTTACGTGAAATTGTAAACATGTGGCCATGGATTTTGAAAATTCTAGAGAGAATTTTAAAAGCTTCAACAGAATTTCAACAATTTGGAGAGGGATTTGAAAAGTTTCAATGGGAATGGGAAGAATTGGGACAAAAATTGGAAAATTTTTAAGGGACTTTGAAAAAATTTCAACTGGAATTTTAGCCATTTTTTTATGTGAAATTGTAAACATGTGGACATGGATTTTGAAAATTCTAGAGAGAATTTTAAAAGCTTCAACAGAATTTCAACAATTTGGAGAGGGATTTGAAAAGTTTCAATGGGAATGGGAAGAATTGGGACAAAAATTGGAAAATTTTTAAGGGACTTTGAAAAAATTTCAACTGGAATTTTAGCCATTTTTTGACGTGAAATTGTAAACATGTGGCCATGGATTTTGAAAATTCTAGAGAGAATTTTAAAAGCTTCAAGAGAATTTCAACAATTTGGAGAGGGATTTGAAAAGTTTCAATGGGAATGGGAAGAATTGGGACAAAAATTGGAAAATTTTTAAGGGACTTTGAAAAAATTTCAACTGGAATTTTAGCCATTTTTTGACGTGAAATTGTAAACATGTGGCCATGGATTTTGAAAATTCTAGAGAGAATTTTAAAAGCTTCAACAGAATTTCAACAATTTTGAGAGGGATTTGAAAAGTTTCAATGGGAATGGGAAGAATTGGGACAAAAATTGGAAAATTTTAAGGGACTTTGAAAAAATTTCAACTGGAATTTTAGCAATTTTTTGTCGTGAAATTGTAAACATGTGGCCATGGATTTTGAAAATTCTAGAGAGAATTTTAAAAGCTTCAACAGAATTTCAACAATTTTGAGAGGGATTTGAAAAGTTTCAATGGGAATGGGAAGAATTGGGACAAAAATTGGAAAATTTTAAGGACTTTGAAAAAATTTCAACTGGAATTTTAGCCATTTTTTGTCGTGAAATTGTAAACATGTGGCCATGGATTTTGAAAATTCTAGAGAGACTTTTAAAAGCTTCAAGAGAATTTCAATAATTTGGAGAGGGATTTGAAAAGTTTCAATGGGAATGGGAAGAATTGGGACAAAAATTGGAAAATTTTTTAAGGGACTTTGAAAAATTTCAACTGGAATTTTAGCCATTTTTGACGTGAAATTGTAAACATGTGGACATGGATTTTGAAAATTCTAGAGAGAATTTTAAAAGCTTCAAGAGAATTTCAACAATTTTGAGAGGGATTTGAAAAGTTTCAATGGGAATGGGAAGAATTGGGACAAAAATTGGAAAATTTTTAAGGGACTTTGAAAAAATTTCAGCTAGAATTTTAGCAATTTTTTTACGTGAAATTGTAAACATGTGGCCATGGATTTTGAAAATTCTAGAGAGAATTTTAAAAGCTTCAAGAGAATTTCAACAATTTTGAGAGGGATTTGAAAAGTTTCAATGGGAATGGGAAGAATTGGGACAAAAATTGGAAAACTTTTAAGGGACTTTGAAAAAATTTCAACTGGAATTTTAGCCATTTTTTGACGTGAAATTGTAAACATGTGGCCATGGATTTTGAAAATTCTAGAGAGAATTTTAAAAGCTTCAAGAGAATTTCAACAATTTTGAGAGGGATTTGAAAAGTTTCAATGGGAATGGGAAGAATTGGGACAAAAATTGGAAAATTTTTAAGGGACTTTGAAAAAATTTCAACTGGAATTTTAGCCATTTTTTAACGTGAAATTGTAAACATGTGGACATGGATTTTGAAAATTCTAGAGAGAATTTTAAAAGCTTTAACAGAATTTCAACAATTTGGAGAGGGATTTGAAAAGTTTCAATGGGAATGGGAAGAATTGGGACAAAAATTGGAAAATTTTTAAGGGACTTTGAAAAAATTTGAACTGGAATTTTAGCCATTTTTGACGTGAAATTGTAAACATGTGGCCATGGATTTTGAAAATTCTAGAGAGAATTTTAAAAGCTTCAAGAGAATTTCAACAATTTGGAGAGGGATTTGAAAAGTTTCAATGGGAATGGGAAGAATTGGGACAAAAATTGGAAAATTTTGAAGGGACTTTGAAAAAATTTCAACTGGAATTTTAGCCATTTTTTGACGTGAAATTGTAAACATGTTGAAGTGGATTTTGAAAATTCTAGAGAGAATTTTAAAAGCTTCAAGAGAATTTCAACAATTTTGAGAGGGATTTGAAAAGTTTCAATGGGAATGGGAAGAATTGGGACAAAAATTGGAAAATTTTTTAAGGGACTTTGAAAAAATTTCAACTGGAATTTTAGCCATTTTTTGACGTGAAATTGTAAACATGTGGCCATGGATTTTGAAAATTCTAGAGAGAATTTTAAAAGCTTCAAGAGAATTTACACAATTTTGAGAGGGATTTGAAAAGTTTCAATGGGAATGGGAAGAATTGGACAAAAATTGGAAAATTTTGAAGGGACTTTGAAAAAATTTCAACTGGAATTTTAGCCATTTTTTGACGTGAAATTGTAAACATGTGGACATGGATTTTGAAAATTCTAGAGAGAATTTTAAAAGCTTCAAGAGAATTTCAACAATTTTGAGAGGGATTTGAAAAGTTTCAATGGGAATGGGAAGAATTGGGACAAAAATTGGAAAATTTTTAAGGGACTTTGAAAAAATTTCAACTGGAATTTTAGCCATTTTTTGACGTGAAATTGTAAACATGTTGAAGTGGATTTTGAAAATTCTAGAGAGAATTTTAAAAGCTTCAACAGAATTTCAACAATTTTGAGAGGGATTTGAAAAGTTTCAATGGGAATGGGAAGAATTGGGACAAAATTGGAAAATTTTTAAGGGACTTTGAAAAAATTTCAACTGGAATTTTAGCCATTTTTTTATGTGAAATTGTAAACATGTGGCCATGGATTTTGAAAATTCTAGAGAGAATTTTAAAAGCTTCAAGAGAATTTCAACAATTTGGAGAGGGATTTGAAAAGTTTCAATGGGAATGGGAAGAATTGGGACAAAAATTGGAAAATTTTTAAGGGACTTTGAAAAAATTTCAACTGGAATTTTAGCCATTTTTTTATGTGAAATTGTAAACATGTGGACATGGATTTTGAAAATTCTAGAGAGAATTTTAAAAGCTTCAAGAGAATTTCAACAATTTGGAGAGGGATTTGAAAAGTTTCAATGGGAATGGGAAGAATTGGGACAAAAATTGGAAAACTTTTAAGGGACTTTGAAAAAATTTCAACTGGAATTTTAGCCATTTTTTGACGTGAAATTGTAAACATGTGGCCATGGATTTTGAAAATTCTAGAGAGAA
The DNA here is from genome assembly GCF_964273445.1 of Streptopelia decaocto. Taxonomy (NCBI): domain Eukaryota; kingdom Metazoa; phylum Chordata; class Aves; order Columbiformes; family Columbidae; genus Streptopelia; species Streptopelia decaocto. The sequence continues at coordinate 63,629 of NW_028115746.1, forward strand.
TTTTAAAAGCTTCAAGAGAATTTCAACAATTTGGAGAGGGATTTGAAAAGTTTCAATGGGAATGGGAAGAATTGGGACAAAAATTGGAAAATTTTTAAGGGACTTTGAAAAAATTTCAACTGGAATTTTAGCCATTTTTTTGACGTGAAATTGTAAACATGTGGCCATGGATTTTGAAAATTCTAGAGAGAATTTTAAAAGCTTCAACAGAATTTCAACAATTTGGAGAGGGATTTGAAAAGTTTCAATGGGAATGGGAAGAATTGGGACAAAAATTGGAAAATTTTTAAGGGACTTTGAAAAAATTTCAACTGGAATTTTAGCCATTTTTTGACGTGAAATTGTAAACATGTGGCCATGGATTTTGAAAATTCTAGAGAGAATTTTAAAAGCTTCAACAGAATTTCAACAATTTTGAGAGGGATTTGAAAAGTTTCAATGGGAATGGGAAGAATTGGGACAAAAATTGGAAAATTTTAAGGGACTTTGAAAAAATTTCAACTGGAATTTTAGCAATTTTTTGTCGTGAAATTGTAAACATGTGGCCATGGATTTTGAAAATTCTAGAGAGAATTTTAAAAGCTTCAACAGAATTTCAACAATTTTGAGAGGGATTTGAAAAGTTTCAATGGGAATGGGAAGAATTGGGACAAAAATTGGAAAATTTTAAGGGACTTTGAAAAAATTTCAACTGGAATTTTAGCCATTTTTTGTCGTGAAATTGTAAACATGTGGCCATGGATTTTGAAAATTCTAGAGAGACTTTTAAAAGCTTCAAGAGAATTTCAATAATTTTGAGAGGGATTTGAAAAGTTTCAATGGGAATGGGAAGAATTGGGACAAAAATTGGAAAATTTTTAAGGGACTTTGAAAAAATTTCAACTGGAATTTTAGCCATTTTTTGACGTGAAATTGTAAACATGTGGACATGGATTTTGAAAATTCTAGAGAGAATTTTAAAAGCTTCAAGAGAATTTCAACAATTTTGAGAGGGATTTGAAAAGTTTCAATGGGAATGGGAAGAATTGGGACAAAAATTGGAAAATTTTTAAGGGACTTTGAAAAAATTTCAACTGGAATTTTAGCCATTTTTTGACGTGAAATTGTAAACATGTGGCCATGGATTTTGAAAATTCTAGAGAGAATTTTAAAAGCTTCAAGAGAATTTCAGCAATTTGGAGAGGGATTTGAAAAGTTTCAATGGGAATGGGAAGAATTGGGACAAAAATTGGAAAATTTTGAAGGGACTTTGAAAAAATTTCAACTGGAATTTTAGCCATTTTTTTATGTGAAATTGTAAACATGTGGCCATGGATTTTGAAAATTCTAGAGAGAATTTTAAAAGCTTCAAGAGAATTTCAACAATTTTGAGAGGGATTTGAAAAGTTTCAATGGGAATGGGAAGAATTGGGACAAAAATTGGAAATTTTTAAGGGACTTTGAAAAAATTTCAACTGGAATTTTAGCCATTTTTTGACGTGAAATTGTAAACATGTGGACATGGATTTTGAAAATTCTAGAGAGAATTTTAAAAGCTTCAAGAGAATTTACACAATTTTGAGAGGGATTTGAAAAGTTTCAATGGGAATGGGAAGAATTGGGACAAAAATTGGAAAATTTTGAAGGGACTTTGAAAAAATTTCAACTGGAATTTTAGCCATTTTTTGACGTGAAATTGTAAACATGTGGACATGGATTTTGAAAATTCTAGAGAGAATTTTAAAAGCTTCAAGAGAATTTCAACAATTTTGAGAGGGATTTGAAAAGTTTCAATGGGAATGGGAAGAATTGGGACAAAAATTGGAAAATTTTTAAGGGACTTTGAAAAAATTTCAACTGGAATTTTAGCCATTTTTTGACGTGAAATTGTAAACATGTTGAAGTGGATTTTGAAAATTCTAGAGAGAATTTTAAAAGCTTCAACAGAATTTCAACAATTTTGAGAGGGATTTGAAAAGTTTCAATGGGAATGGGAAGAATTGGGACAAAAATTGGAAAATTTTTAAGGGACTTTGAAAAAATTTCAACTGGAATTTTAGCCATTTTTTGTCGTGAAATTGTAAACATGTGGCCATGGATTTTGAAAATTCTAGAGAGAATTTTAAAAGCTTCAAGAGAATTTCAACAATTTGGAGAGGGATTTGAAAAGTTTCAATGGGAATGGGAAGAATTGGGACAAAAATTGGAAAATTTTTAAGGGACTTTGAAAAAATTTCAACTGGAATTTTAGCCATTTTTTTATGTGAAATTGTAAACATGTGGACATGGATTTTGAAAATTCTAGAGAGAATTTTAAAAGCTTCAAGAGAATTTCAACAATTTGGAGAGGGATTTGAAAAGTTTCAATGGGAATGGGAAGAATTGGGACAAAAATTGGAAAACTTTTAAGGGACTTTGAAAAAATTTCAACTGGAATTTTAGCCATTTTTTGACGTGAAATTGTAAACATGTGGCCATGGATTTTGAAAATTCTAGAGAGAATTTTAAAAGCTTCAAGAGAATTTCAACAATTTGGAGAGGGATTTGAAAAGTTTCAATGGGAATGGGAAGAATTGGGACAAAAATTGGAAAATTTTTAAGGGACTTTGAAAAAATTTCAACTGGAATTTTAGCCATTTTTTGACGTGAAATTGTAAACATGTGGCCATGGATTTTGAAAATTCTAGAGAGAATTTTAAAAGCTTCAACAGAATTTCAACAATTTGGAGAGGGATTTGAAAAGTTTCAATGGGAATGGGAAGAATTGGGACAAAAATTGGAAAATTTTTAAGGGACTTTGAAAAAATTTCAACTGGAATTTTAGCCATTTTTTGACGTGAAATTGTAAACATGTGGCCATGGATTTTGAAAATTCTAGAGAGAATTTTAAAAGCTTCAACAGAATTTCAACAATTTTGAGAGGGATTTGAAAAGTTTCAATGGGAATGGGAAGAATTGGGACAAAAATTGGAAAATTTTAAGGGACTTTGAAAAAATTTCAACTGGAATTTTAGCAATTTTTTGTCGTGAAATTGTAAACATGTGGCCATGGATTTTGAAAATTCTAGAGAGAATTTTAAAAGCTTCAACAGAATTTCAACAATTTTGAGAGGGATTTGAAAAGTTTCAATGGGAATGGGAAGAATTGGGACAAAAATTGGAAAATTTTAAGGGACTTTGAAAAAATTTCAACTGGAATTTTAGCCATTTTTTGTCGTGAAATTGTAAACATGTGGCCATGGATTTTGAAAATTCTAGAGAGACTTTTAAAAGCTTCAAGAGAATTTCAATAATTTTGAGAGGGATTTGAAAAGTTTCAATGGGAATGGGAAGAATTGGGACAAAAATTGGAAAATTTTTAAGGGACTTTGAAAAAATTTCAACTGGAATTTTAGCCATTTTTTGACGTGAAATTGTAAACATGTGGACATGGATTTTGAAAATTCTAGAGAGAATTTTAAAAGCTTCAAGAGAATTTCAACAATTTTGAGAGGGATTTGAAAAGTTTCAATGGGAATGGGAAGAATTGGGACAAAAATTGGAAAATTTTTAAGGGACTTTGAAAAAATTTCAACTGGAATTTTAGCCATTTTTTGACGTGAAATTGTAAACATGTGGCCATGGATTTTGAAAATTCTAGAGAGAATTTTAAAAGCTTCAAGAGAATTTCTACAATTTTGAGAGGATTTGAAAAGTTTCAATGGGAATGGGAAGAATTGGGACAAAAATTGGAAAATTTTTAAGGGACTTTGAAAAAATTTCAGCTAGAATTTTAGCAATTTTTTTACGTGAAATTGTAAACATGTGGCCATGGATTTTGAAAATTCTAGAGAGAATTTTAAAAGCTTCAAGAGAATTTCAACAATTTTGAGAGGGATTTGAAAAGTTTCAATGGGAATGGGAAGAATTGGGACAAAAATTGGAAAACTTTTAAGGGACTTTGAAAAAATTTCAACTGGAATTTTAGCCATTTTTTTACGTGAAATTGTAAACATGTGGACATGGATTTTGAAAATTCTAGAGAGAATTTTAAAAGCTTCAAGAGAATTTCAACAATTTTGAGAGGGATTTGAAAAGTTTCAATGGGAATGGGAAGAATTGGGACAAAAATTGGAAAATTTTTAAGGGACTTTGAAAAAATTTCAACTGGAATTTTAGCCATTTTTTGACGTGAAATTGTAAACATGTGGACATGGATTTTGAAAATTCTAGAGAGAATTTTAAAAGCTTCAAGAGAATTTCAACAATTTGGAGAGGGATTTGAAAAGTTTCAATGGGAATGGGAAGAATTGGGACAAAAATTGGAAAATTTTTAAGGGACTTTGAAAAAATTTCAACTGGAATTTTAGCCATTTTTTTATGTGAAATTGTAAACATGTGGACATGGATTTTGAAAATTCTAGAGAGAATTTTAAAAGCTTCAACAGAATTTCAACAATTTTGAGAGGGATTTGAAAAGTTTCAATGGGAATGGGAAGAATTGGGACAAAAATTGGAAAATTTTTAAGGGACTTTGAAAAAATTTCAACTGGAATTTTAACAATTTTTTAATGTGAAATTGTAAACATGTGGCCATGGATTTTGAAAATTCTAGAGAGAATTTTAAAAGCTTCAAGAGAATTTCAACAATTTGGAGAGGGATTTGAAAAGTTTCAATGGGAATGGGAAGAATTGGGACAAAAATTGGAAAATTTTAAGGGACTTTGAAAAAATTTCAACTGGAATTTTAGCAATTTTTTGACGTGAAATTGTAAACATGTGGCCATGGATTTTGAAAATTCTAGAGAGAATTTTAAAAGCTTCAAGAGAATTTACACAATTTTGAGAGGGATTTGAAAAGTTTCAATGGGAATGGGAAGAATTGGGACAAAAATTGGAAAATTTTTTAAGGGACTTTGAAAAAATTTCAACTGGAATTTTAGCCATTTTTTGACGTGAAATTGTAAACATGTGGCCATGGATTTTGAAAATTCTAGAGAGAATTTTAAAAGCTTCAACAGAATTTCAACAATTTTGAGAGGGATTTGAAAAGTTTCAATGGGAATGGGAAGAATTGGGACAAAAATTGGAAAATTTTTAAGGGACTTTGAAAAAATTTCAACTGGAATTTTAGCCATTTTTTGACGTGAAATTGTAAACATGTGGACATGGATTTTGAAAATTCTAGAGAGAATTTTAAAAGCTTCAAGAGAATTTCAACAATTTTGAGAGGGATTTGAAAAGTTTCAATGGGAATGGGAAGAATTGGGACAAAAATTGGAAAATTTTTAAGGGACTTTGAAAAAATTTCAACTGGAATTTTAGCCATTTTTTGACGTGAAATTGTAAACATGTGGACATGGATTTTGAAAATTCTAGAGAGAATTTTAAAAGCTTCAAGAGAATTTCAACAATTTTGAGAGGGATTTGAAAAGTTTCAATGGGAATGGAAGAATTGGGACAAAAATTGGAAAATTTTGAAGGGACTTTGAAAAAATTTCAACTGGAATTTTAGCCATTTTTTGACGTGAAATTGTAAACATGTGGACATGGATTTTGAAAATTCTAGAGAGAATTTTAAAAGCTTCAAGAGAATTTCAACAATTTGGAGAGGGATTTGAAAAGTTTCAATGGGAATGGGAAGAATTGGGACAAAAATTGGAAAATTTTTAAGGGACTTTGAAAAAATTTCAACTGGAATTTTAGCCATTTTTTGACGTGAAATTGTAAACATGTTGAAGTGGATTTTGAAAATTCTAGAGAGAATTTTAAAAGCTTCAACAGAATTTCAACAATTTTGAGAGGAATTTGAAAAGTTTCAATGGGAATGGGAAGAATTGGAACAAAAATTGGAAAATTTTTAAGGGACTTTGAAAAAATTTCAACTGGAATTTTAGCCATTTTTTGTCGTGAAATTGTAAACATGTGGACATTGATTTTGAAAATTCTAGAGAGAATTTTAAAAGCTTCAAGAGAATTTCAACAATTTTGAGAGGGATTTGAAAAGTTTCAATGGGAATGGGAAGAATTGGGACAAAAATTGGAAAATTTTTAAGGGACTTTGAAAAAATTTCAACTGGAATTTTAGCCATTTTTTTATGTGAAATTGTAAACATGTGGCCATGGATTTTGAAAATTCTAGAGAGAATTTTAAAAGCTTCAAGAGAATTTCAACAATTTTGAGAGGGATTTGAAAAGTTTCAATGGGAATGGGAAGAATTGGGACAAAAATTGGAAAATTTTAAGGGACTTTGAAAAAATTTCAACTGGAATTTTAGCCATTTTTGACGTGAAATTGTAAACATGTGGCCATGGATTTTGAAAATTCTAGAGAGAATTTTAAAAGCTTCAAGAGAATTTCAACAATTTTGAGAGGGATTTGAAAAGTTTCAATGGGAATGGGAAGAATTGGGACAAAAATTGGAAAATTTTTAAGGGACTTTGAAAAAATTTCAACTGGAATTTTAGCCATTTTTTGACGTGAAATTGTAAACATGTGGCCATGGATTTTGAAAATTCTAGAGAGAATTTTAAAAGCTTCAAGAGAATTTCAACAATTTTGAGAGGGATTTGAAAAGTTTCAATGGGAATGGGAAGAATTGGGACAAAAATTGGAAAATTTTTAAGGGACTTTGAAAAAATTTCAACTGGAATTTTAGCCATTTTTTGACGTGAAATTGTAAACATGTGGCCATGGATTTTGAAAATTCTAGAGAGAATTTTAAAAGCTTCAACAGAATTTCAACAATTTTGAGAGGGATTTGAAAAGTTTCAATGGGAATGGGAAGAATTGGGACAAAAATTGGAAAATTTTTAAGGGACTTTGAAAAAATTTCAACTGGAATTTTAGCCATTTTTTTATGTGAAATTGTAAACATGTGGCCATGGATTTTGAAAATTCTAGAGAGAATTTTAAAAGCTTCAACAGAATTTCAACAATTTGGAGAGGGATTTGAAAAGTTTCAATGGGAATGGGAAGAATTGGGACAAAAATTGGAAAATTTTAAGGGACTTTGAAAAAATTTCAACTGGAATTTTAGCAATTTTTTGTCGTGAAATTGTAAACATGTGGCCATGGATTTTGAAAATTCTAGAGAGACTTTTAAAAGCTTCAAGAGAATTTCAATAATTTGGAGAGGGATTTGAAAAGTTTCAATGGGAATGGGAAGAATTGGGACAAAAATTGGAAAATTTTTAAGGGACTTTGAAAAAATTTCAACTGGAATTTTAGCCATTTTTTGACGTGAAATTGTAAACATGTGGCCATGGATTTTGAAAATTCTAGAGAGAATTTTAAAAGCTTCAAGAGAATTTCAACAATTTTGAGAGGGATTTGAAAAGTTTCAATGGGAATGGGAAGAATTGGGACAAAAATTGGAAAATTTTTAAGGGACTTTGAAAAAATTTCAACTGGAATTTTAGCCATTTTTTGACGTGAAATTGTAAACATGTGGACATGGATTTTGAAAATTCTAGAGAGAATTTTAAAAGCTTCAAGAGAATTTCAACAATTTGGAGAGGGATTTGAAAAGTTTCAATGGGAATGGGAAGAATTGGGAC